>NW_025225635.1:211394-224420 GCF_018294505.1 Triticum aestivum | reverse complement strand
ATATAAGTTTTAAAAAATGAAGTGCCCGTGTAACAGATGATTTCTTGTCCGAAACCCTGATACTCCGAAAGAGATTGCCCAGTTTGTACACGAAGTGCGTCCAGTTTTTTCCGTAACCCTCTCTACACTTTTTCACATGCCATGTGGGTGAAATGATGATACCATGCCAAGTTTCAAACTTTTCAGAGTTCGTTTTGTAGTGATTTTCAATTTCACGGTCATTTAGCTCTCTAAACAAATCGGTAAATGACTGAAAAATAGCAAATGATGTCAGAACGTGTACAAAATAGATGACCTCACTTAGAATGGTGCATACGGAACGCAAAAAGTCTGGAGTTCAAATAAGTTTAAAAAACTGAAGGGCCCGTGTAATAGATGAGTTCTCGTCCAAAACCCTGATACTCGGAAAGAGATTGCCCAGTTTGTACACGAAGTGCGTCCAGTTTCTGCCATAACCCTCTCTACTCTTTTTCACATGCCATGTGGCTGAAATGATGTTACCATGCCAAGTCTCAACATTTTCAGAATTTATTTTGTATTGATTTTCAATTTCAGGGTCATTTAGCTCTCTAAATAAATTGGTAAATGACTGAAAATAGCAAATGATGTTAGAAAGTGTTGAGAATTGATGATATCGCTTTGAACGGTGCATGCAGAACGCAAAAAAAGTCTGGAGTTCAAATAAGTTTAGAAAAATGAAGTGCCCATGTAACAGATGAGTTCTTGTCCGAAACCCTGATACTCCGAAAGAGATTTTCCAGTTTGTACACGAAGTGTGTCTAGTTTTTGCCGTAACCCTCTACTCTTTTGCACATTCCATGTGGGTGAAATGATGATACCATGCCAAGTTTCAACCTTTTCAGAGTTCATTTCGTAGTGATTTTCAATTTCCCTAAAAATTTAGCTCTCTAAAAAAATAGGTAAATGACTGAAAAATAGCAAATGATGTTAGAAAGTGTTGAAAATTGATGACGTCTCTTTGAATGGTGCATAGAAACGCAAAAAATTGTATGGAGTTAAAATAAGTTTAAAAAATGAAGTGCCCGTGTAACAGTTGAGTTCTCGTTCGAAACCTTGATATTCCGAAAGAGATTGTCCAGTTTGTACACGAAGTGTGTCTAGTTTTTGCCATAACCCTCTACTCTTTTGCACATTCCATGTGGGTGAAATGACGATACCATGCCAAGTTTCAACCTTTTCAAAGTTCATTGTGTAGTGATTTTCAATTTCATGGTCATTTAGCTCTCTAAACAAATCGGTAAATGACTGAAAATTGCAAATGATGTTAGAAAGTGTTGAAATTTTATGACCTCGCTTTGAATGTTTCATAGGAACACAAAAAAGTCTCGAGTTCAAATAAGTTTGAAAAAATGAAGTGCCCGTGTAACAGATGAGTTCTCGTCCGAAACCCTGATACACCGAAAGTGATTGCCCAGTTTGTACGCGAAGTGCGTCCAGTTTTTTTCGTAACCCTCTCTACTCTTTTTCACATGCCATGTGGGTGAAATGTTGATACCATGCCAAGTTTCAACCTTTTCAGAGTTCATTTTGTAGTGAGTTTCCATTTCACGGTCATTTAGCTCTCTAAACAAATAGGTAAATGACTGAAAAATAGCAAATGATGTCAGCACATGTTGAAAATTGATGACCTTGCATTGAATGGTGCATAGGAACGCAAAAAAAGTCTAGAGTTCAAATAAGTTTTAAAAAATGAAGTGCCCGTGTGACAGATGAGTTCTCGTCCGAAACCATGATACTCCGAAAGAGATTGTCCAGTTTGTACACGAAGTGCGTCCGATTTTTGCCGTAACCCTCTCTACTTTTTTCACATGCCATGTAGGTGAAATGATGATACCATGCTAAGTTTCAACCTTTTCAGAGTTCATTTTGTAGTGATTTTCAATTTCATGGTCATTTAGCTCTCTAAACAAATCGGTAAATGACTAAAAAATAGCAAATGATGTTAGAAAGTGTTGAAAATTGATGATGTCGCTTTGAAATGTGCATACGGAACGCAAAAAAAGTCTGGAGTTCAAATAAGTTTAAAAAATGAAGTGCCCGTGTAACAGATGAGTTCTCGTCCGAAACCCTGATACTCCGAAACAGATTTTCTAGTTTGTACACGAAGTGTGTCCAGTTTTTGCCGTAACCCTCTCTACTATTTTGCACATTCCATGTGGGTGAAATGATGATACCATGCCAAGTTTCAACATTTTCAGAGTTCATTTTGTAGTGGTTTTCAATTTCATGGTCATTTAGCTCTCTAAACAAATCGGTAAATGACTGAAAAATAGCAAATGATGTTAGAAAGTGTTGAAAATTGATGACGTCTCTTTGAATCGTGCATAGGAACGCAAAAAAATGCCTGGAGTTCAAATAAGTTTAAAAAATGAAGTGCCGTGTATCAGATGAGTTCTCGTCCGAAACCTTGATACTCTGAACAAGACTGTCCAGTTTGTACATGAAGTGTGTCCAGTTTTTGCCGTAACCCTCTACTCTTTTGCACATGCCATGTGGGTGAAATGATGATACCATGCCAAGTTTCAACCTTTTCAGAGTTCATTTTGTAGTGATTTTCAATTTCACGGTCATTTAGCTCTCTAAACAAATCAGTAAATGACTGAAAAATAGCAAATGATGTCAGAACGTGTTGAAAATAGATGACCTCGCTTTGAATGGTGCATATGGAACGCAAAAAAGTCTGGAGTTCAAATAAGTTTAAAAAAATGAAGTGCCCGTGTAACAGATGAGTTCTCGTCCAAAACCCTGATACTTCGAAAGAGATTGCCCAGTTTGTACACGAAGTGCGTCTAGTTTTTGCTGTAACCCTCTCTACTCTTTTTCACATGCCATGTGGGTGAAATGATGATACCATGCCAAGTTTCAACCTTTTTAGAGTTCATTTTGTAGTGATTTTCAATTTCACGTTCATTTAGCTCTCTAAACAAATAGGTAAATGACTAAAAAATAGCAAATGATGTCAGAACGTGTTGAAAATTGATGACTTCTCTTTGAATGGTGCATACGGAACGCTAGAAAAGTCTGTAGTTTAAATAAGTTTAAAAAAATGAAGTGCCCCTGTAACCGATGAGTTCTCGTCCGAAACCCTGATACTCCGAAAGGGATTGTCCAGTTTGTACACGAAGTGCGTCCAGTTTTTTTCCGTAACCCTCTCTACTATTTTGCACATGCCATGTGGGTGAAATGATGTTACCATGCCAAGTTTCAACATGTTCAGAGTTCATTTTGTACTGATTTTCAATTTCACGGTCATTTAGCTCTCTAAATAAATCCGTAAATGATTGAAAATAGCAAATGATGTCAGAAAGTGTTGAAAATTGATGACGTCGCTTTGAATGGTGCGTACGGAACGCAAAAAAATGCTGGAGTTCAAATAAGTTTAAAAAATGAAGTGCCGTGTAACAGATGAGTTCTCGTCCGAAACCCTAATACTCCGAAATAGATTTTCCACTTTGTACATGAAGTGTGTCCAGTTTTTGCCGTAACCCTCTACTCTTTTGCACATGCCATGTGGGTGAAATGATGATACCATGCCAAGTTTCAACCTTTTCAGAGTTCATTTTGTAGTGATTTTCAATTTCACGGTCATTTAGCTCTCTAAACAAATCGGTAAATGACTGAAAAATAGCAAATGATGTCAGAACGTGTTGAAAATAGATGACCTTGCTTTGAATGGTGCATATGGAACGCAAAAAAGTCTGGAGTTCAAATAAGTTTAAAAAAATGAAGTGCCCGTGTAACAGATGAGTTCTCGTCCAAAACCCTGATACTTCGAAAGAGATTGCCCAGTTTGTACACGAAGTGCGTCTAGTTTTTGCTGTAACCCTCTCTACTCTTTTTCACATGCCATGTGGGTGAAATGATGATACCATGCCAAGTTTCAACCTTTTTAGAGTTCATTTTGTAGTGATTTTCAATTTCACGTTCATTTAGCTCTCTAAACAAATAGGTAAATGACTAAAAAATAGCAAATGATGTCAGAACGTGTTGAAAATTGATGACTTCTCTTTGAATGGTGCATACGGAACGCTAGAAAAGTCTGTAGTTTAAATAAGTTTAAAAAAATGAAGTGCCCCTGTAATCGATGAGTTCTCGTCCGAAACCCTGATACTCCGAAAGGGATTGTCCAGTTTGTACACGAAGTGCGTCCAGTTTTTTTCCGTAACCCTCTCTACTATTTTGCACATGCCATGTCGGTGAAATGATGTTACCATGCCAAGTTTCAACATGTTCAGAGTTCATTTTGTACTGATTTTCAATTTCACGGTCATTTAGCTCTCTAAATAAATCCGTAAATGATTGAAAATAGCAAATGATGTCAGAAAGTGTTGAAAATTGATGACGTCGCTTTGAATGGTGCGTACGGAATGCAAAAAAAATCTAGAGTTCAAATAAGTTTAAAAAAATGAAGTTCCCGTGTAACAGATGAGTTCTCGTCCGAAACCCTAATACTCCGAAATAGATTTTCCAGTTTGTACACGAAGTGCGTCCAGTTTTTGCCGTAACCCTCTCTACTATTTTGCGCATGCTATGTGGGTGAATGACGATACCATGCCAAGTTTCAACATTTTCAGAGTTCATTTTGTAGTGATTTTCAATTTCACGGTCATTTAGCTCTCTAAACAAATCGGTAAATGACTGAAAAATAGCAAATGATGTCAGAAAGTGTTGAAAATTGATGAAGTCTCTTTGAATGGTGCATAGGAATGCAAAAAAATGTCTGGAGTTCAAATATGTTTAAAAAAATGAAGTGCCCGTGTATCAGATGAGTTCTCGTTCGAAACCCTGGTACTCTAAAAAAGATTGTCCAGTTTGTACACGAAGTGTGTCCAGTTTTTGCCGTAACCCTCTACTCTTTTGCATAATCCATGTGGGTGAAATGATGATACCAGGCCAAGTTTCATCCTTTTCAGAGTTCATTGTGTAGTGATTTTCAATTTCACGGTCATTTAGCTCTCTAAACAAATCGACAAATGACTGAAAATAGCAAATGATGTTAGAAAGTATTTAAATTTTATGACGTCGCTTTGAATGGTGCATAGGAACACAAAAATGTCTCGAGTTCAAATAAGTTTTAAAAAATGAAGTGCCCCTTTAACCGATGAGTTCTCGTCCGAAACCCTGATACTCCGAAAGGGATTGTCTAGTTTGTACACGAAGTGCGTCCAGTTTTTTTCCGTAACCCTCTCTACTATTTTGCACATGCCATGTGGGTGAAATGATGTTATCATGCCAAGTTTCAACATGTTCAGATTTCATTCTGTAGTGATTTTCAATTTCACGGTCATTTAGCTCTCTAAACAAATAGGTAAATGACTGAAAAATAGCAAATCATGTCAGAACGTGTTGAAAATTGATGACCTCGCTTTGAATGGTGCATACGGAACGCAAAAAAGTCTGGAGTTCAAATAAGTTTAAAAAAATGAAGTGCCCTTGTAACCGATGAGTTCTCTTTCGAAACCTTGATACTCAGAAAGAGATTGTCCAGTTTGTACACGAAGTGTGTCTAGTTTTTGCCATAACCCTATACTCTTTTGCACATTCCATGTGGGTGAAACGATGATACCATGCCAAGTTTCAACCTTTTCAAAGATCATTGTGTAGTGATTTTCAATTTCACGGTCATTTAGCTCTCTAAACAAATCGGTAAATGACTGAAAATAGCAAATGATGTTAGAAAGTGTTGAAATTTTATGACGTCGCTTTGAATGGTGCATAGGAACACAAAAAAGTCTCGAGTTCAAATAAGTTTAAAAAAATGAAGTGCCCGTGTAACAGATGAGTTCTCGTCCGAAACCCTGATACACCGAAAGTGATTGCCCAGTTTGTACGCGAAGTGCGTCCAGTTTTTTTCGTAACCCTCTCTACCCTTTTTCACATGCCATGTGGGTGAAATGTTGATACCATGCCAAGTTTCAACCTTTTCAGAGTTCATTTTGTAGTGATTTTCCATTTCACGGTCATTTAGCTCTCTAAACAAATAGGTAAATGACTGAAAAATAGCAAATGATGTCAGCACGTGTTGAAAATTGATGACCTCGCATTGAATGGTGCATAGGAACGCAAAAAAAGTCTGGAGTTCAAATAAGTTTTAAAAAATGAAGTGCCCGTGTGACAGATGAGTTCTCGTCCGAAACCATGATACTTCGAAAGAGATTGTCCAATTTGTACACGAAGTGCGTTTGATTTTTGCCGTAACCCTCTCTACTTTTTTCACATGCCATGTAGGTGAAATGATGATACCATGCTAAGTTTCAACCTTTTCAGAGTTCATTTTGTAGTGATTTTCAATTTCACGGTCATTTAGCTCTCTAAACAAATCGGTAAATGACTGAAAATAGCAAATGATGTTAGAAAGTGTTGAAAATTGATGATGTCGCTTTGAATGGTGCATACGGAACGCAAAAAAAGTCTAGAGTTCAAATAAGTTTAAAAAATGAAGTGCCCGTGTAACAGATGAGTTCTCGTCCGAAACCCTGATACTCCGAAAGAGATTGCCCAGTTTGTACACGAAGTGCGTCGAGTTTTTGCTGTAACCCTCTCTACTCTTTTTCACCTCGCTTTGAATGGTGCATACGGAACGCTAAAAAAGTCTGGAGTTCAAATAAGTTTAAAAAATGAAGTGCCCCTGTAACCGATGAGTACTCGTCCGAAACCCTGATACTCCGAAAGGGATTGTCTAGTTTGTACACGAAGTGCATCCAGTTTTTTTCCGTAACCCTCTGTACTATTTTGCACATGCCATGTGGGCGAAATGATGTTACCATGCCAAGTTTCAACATGTTCAGATTTCATTTCGTAGTGATTTTTAATTTCAGGGTCATTTAGCTCTCTAAATAAATCCGTAAATGACTGAAAATAGCAAATGATGTCAGAAAGTGTTGAAAATTGATGACGTCGCTTTGAATGGTGCATACGAACGCAAAAAAAGTCTGGAGTTCAAATAAGTTTAAAAAATTGAAGTGCCAATGTAAGAGATGAGTTCTCGTCCGAAACCCTGATACTCCAAAAGAGATTTTCCAGTTTGTACATGAAGTGCGTCCAGTTTTTGCCGTAACCCTCTCTACTATTTTGCACATGCTATGTGGGTGAATGGAGATACCATGCCAAGTTTCAACATTTTCAGAGTTCATTTTGTAGTGATTTTTCAATTTCACGGTCATTTAGCTCTCTAAACAAATCGGTAAATGACTGAAAATAGCAAATGATGTCAGAAAGTATTGAAAATTGATGAAGTCTCTTTGAATGGTGCATAGGAACGCAAAAAAATGTCTGCAGTTCAAATATGTTTAAAAAAATGAAGTGCCCATGTATCAGATGAGTTCTCGTTCGAAACCCTGATACTCCGAAAAAGATTGTCCAGTTTGTACATGAAGTGTGTCTAGTTTTTGCCGTAACCCTCTACTCTTTTGCACATTCCATGTGGGTGAAATGATGATACCAGGCCAAGTTTCATCCTTTTCAGAGTTCATTGTGTAGTGATTTTCAATTTCACGATCATTTAGCTCTCTAAACAAATCGGCAAATGACTGAAAATAGCAAATGATGTTAGAAAGTGTTGAAATTTTATGACGCCGCTTTGAATGGTGAATAGGAACGCAAAAAAAGTCTGGTGTTCAAATAAGTTTAAAAAAATGAAGTGCCCGTGTAACAGATGAGTTCTCGTCCGAAACCCTGATACTCCGAAAGAGATTGCCCAGTTTGTACGTGAAGTGCATCCAGTTTTTGCCGTAACCCTCTCTACTCTTTTTCACATGCCACGTGGGTGAAATAATGATACCATGCCAAGTTTCAACCTTTTCAGAGTTCATTTTGTAGTGATTTTCAATTTCACAGACATTTAGCTCTCTAAACAAATAGGTAAATGACTGAAAAATAGCAAATGATGTCAGAACGTGTTGAAAATTGATGACCTCGCTTTGAATGGTGCATACGGAACACAAAAAAGTCTTGAGTTCAAATAAGTTTTGAAAAATGAAGTGCCCGTGTAACCGATGAGTTCTCGTCCGAAACCCTGATACTCCAAAAGAGATTGTCCAGTTTGTACACGAAGTGCGTCCATTTTTTTTCCGTAACCCTCTCTACTATTTTGCACATGCCATGTGGGTGAAATGATGTTACCATGCCAAGTTTCAACATGTTCAGAGTTCATTTTGTAGTGATTTTCAATTTCACAGTCATTTAGCTCTCTAAATAAATCGGTAAATGACTGAAAATAGCAAATGATGTTAGAAAGTGTTGAAAATTGATGACGTCGCTTTGAAAGGTGCATACGGAACGCAAAAAAAGTCTGGAGTTCAAATAAGTTTAAAAAAATGAAGTGCCCGTGTAACAAATGAGTTCTTGTCCGAAACCTTGATACTCCGAAAGAGATTGCCCAGTTTGTACACGAACTGCGTCTAGTTTTTGCTGTAAGCCTCTCTACTCTTTTTCACATGCCATGTGGGTGAAATGATGATACCATGCCAAGTTTCATCCTTTTTAGAGTTCATTTTGTAGCGATTTTCAATTTCACGGTCATTTAGCTCTCTAAACAAATCGGTAAATGACTGAAAAATAGCAAATGATGTTAGAACGTGTTGAAAATTGATGACCTCGCTTTGAATGGTGCATACTGAGCGCTAAAAAAGTCTGGAGTTCAAATAAGTTTTAAAAAATGAAGTGCCCCTTTAACCGATGAGTTCTCGTCCGAAACCCTGATACTCCGAAAGGGATTGTCTAGTTTGTACACGAAGTGCGTCCAGTTTTTTTCCGTAACCCTCTCTACTATTTTGCACATGCCATGTGGGTGAAATGATGTTATCATGCCAAGTTTCAACATGTTCAGATTTCATTCTGTAGTGATTTTCAATTTCACGGTCATTTAGCTCTCTAAATAAATCCGTAAATGACTAAAAATAGCAAATGATGTCAGAAAGTGTTGAAAATTGATGACGTCGCTTTGAATGGTGCATACGGAACGCAAAAAAAGTCTGGAGTTCAAATAAGTTTAAAAAAATGAAGTGCCCATGTAACAGATGAGTTCTCGTCCGAAACCCTGATACTCCGAAAGAGATTTTCCAGTTTGTACGCGAAGTGCGTCCAGTTTTTGCCGTAACCCTCTCTACTATTTTGCACATGCTATGTGGGTGAATGACGATACCATGCCAAGTTTCAACATTTTCAGAGTTCATTTTGTAGTGATTTTCAATTTCACGGTCATTTAGCTCTCTAAACAAATCGGTAAATGACTGAAAAATAGCAAATGATGTCAGAAAGTATTGAAAATGGATGAAGTCTCTTTGAATGGTGCATAGGAATGCAAAAAAAATGTCTGGAGTTCAAATATGTTTAAAAAAATGAAGTGCCCGTGTATCAGATGAGTTCTCGTTCGAAACCCTGATACTCCGAAAAAGATTGTCCAGTTTGTACACGAAGTGTGTCCAGTTTTTGCCGTAAGCCTCTACTCTTTTGCACATTCCATGTGGGTGAAATGATGATACCAGGCCAACTTTCATCCTTTTCAGAGTTCATTGTGTAGTGATTTTCAATTTCACGGTCATTTAGCGCTCTAAACAAATCGGCAAATGACTGAAAATAGCAAATGATGTTAGAAAGTGTTGAAATTTTATGACGTCGCTTTGAATGGTGAATAGGAACGCAAAAAAAGTCTGGTGTTCAAATAAGTTTAAAAAAATGAAGTGCCCGTGTAACAGATGAGTTCTCGTCCTAAACCCTAATACTCCGAAAGAGATTGCCCAGTTTGCACACGAAGTGCGTCCAGTTTTTGCCGTAACCCTCTCTACTCTTTTTCACATGCCATGTGAGTGAAATGATGATACCATGCCAAGTTTCAACCTTTTCAGAGTTCATTTTGTAGTGATTTTCAATTTCACGGACATTTAGCTCTCTAAACAAATAGGTAAATGACTGAAAAATAGCAAATGATGTCAGAACATGTTGAAAATTGATGACCTTTCTTTGAATGGTGCAAATGGAACGCAAAAAAAGTCTAGAGTTCAAATAAGTTTAAAAAAAATGAAGTGCGCGTGTAACCGATGAGTTCTCGTCCGAAACCTTGATACTCCAAAAGAGATTTTCCAGTTTGTACACGAAGTGCGTCCAGTTTTTGCCGTATCCCTCTCCACTATTTTGCACATGCTATGTGGGTGAATGACGATACCATGCCAAGTTTCAACATTTTTAGAGTTCATTTTGTAGTGATTTTTCAATTTCACGGTCATTTAGCTCTCTAAACAAATAGGTAAATGACTGAAAAATAGCAAATGATGTCACAACGTGTTGAAAATTGATGACCTTGCTTTGGATGGTGCATACGGAACGCTAAAAAAGTCTGGAGTTCAAATAAGTTTTAAAAAATGAAGTGCCCCTTTAACCGATGAGTTCTCGTCCGAAACCCTGATACTCCGAAAGTGATTGTCTAGTTTTAACACGAAGTGCGTCCAGTTTTTTTTCATAACCCTCTCTACTATTTTGCACATGCTATGTGGGTGAATGACGATACCATGCCAAGTTAAAACATTTTCAGAGTTCATTTTGTAGTGATTTTTCAATTTCACAGTCATTTAGCTCTCTAAACAAATTGATAAATGACTGAAAAATAGCAAATGATGTCAGAAAGTGTTGAAAATTGATGAAGTCTCTTTGAATGGTGCATAGGAACGCAAAAAAATGTCTGGAGTTTAAATATGTTTAAAAAAATGAAGTGCCTGTGTATCAGATGAGTTCTCGTTCGAAACCCTGATACTCCGAAAAAGATTGTCCAGTTTGTACATGAAGTGTTTCCAGTTTTTGTCGTAACCCTCTACTCTTTTGCACATTCCATGTGGGTGAAATGATGATACCAGGCCAAGTTTCATCCTTTTCAGAGTTCATTGTGTAGTGATTTTCAATTTCACGGTCATTTAGCTCTCTAAACAAATCGGCAAATGACTGAAAATAGCAAATGATGTTAGAAAGTATTGAAATTTTATGACGCCGCTTTGAATGGTGAATAGGAACGCAAAAAAAGTCTGGTGTTCAAATAAGTTTAAAAAAATGAAGTGCCCGTGTAACAGATGAGTTCTCGTCCTAAACCCTAATACTCCGAAAGAGATTGCCCAGTTTGCACACGAAGTGCGTCCAGTTTTTGCCGTAACCCTCTCTACTCTTTTTCACATGCCATGTGAGTGAAATGATGATACCATGCCAAGTTTCAACCTTTTCAGAGTTCATTTTGTAGTGATTTTCAATTTCACGGACATTTAGCTCTCTAAACAAATAGGTAAATGACTGAAAAATAGCAAATGATGTCAGAACATGTTGAAAATTGATGACCTCTCTTTGAATGGTGCAAATGGAACGCAAAAAAAGTCTAGAGTTCAAATAAGTTTAAAAAAATGAAGTGCGCGTGTAACCGATGAGTTCTCGTCCGAAACCTTGATACTCCAAAAGAGATTTTCCAGTTTGTACATGAAGTGCGTCCAGTTTTTGCCGTATCCCTCTCCACTATTTTGCACATGCTATGTGGGTGAATGACGATACCATGCCAAGTTTCAACATTTTTAGAGTTCATTTTGTAGTGATTTTTCAATTTCACGGTCATTTAGCTCTCTAAACAAATAGGTAAATGACTGAAAAATAGCAAATGATGTCACAACGTGTTGAAAATTGATGACCTTGCTTTGGATGGTGCATACGGAACGCTAAAAAAGTCTGGAGTTCAAATAAGTTTTAAAAAATGAAGTGCCCCTTTAACCGATGAGTTCTCGTCCGAAACCCTGATACTCCGAAAGTGATTGTCTAGTTTTAACACGAAGTGCGTCCAGTTTTTTTCCATAACCCTCTCTACTATTTTGCACATGCTATGTGGGTGAATGACGATACCATGCCCAGTTAAAACATTTTCAGAGTTCATTTTGTAGTGATTTTTCAATTTCACGGTCATTTAGCTCTCTAAACAAATCGATAAATGACTGAAAAATAGCAAATGATGTCAGAAAGTGTTGAAAATTGATGAAGTCTCTTTGAATGGTGCATAGGAACGCAAAAAAATGTCTGGAGTTTAAATATGTTTAAAAAAATGAAGTGCCTGTGTATCAGATGAGTTCTCGTTCGAAACCCTGATACTCCGAAAAAGATTGTCCAGTTTGTACATGAAGTGTTTCCAGTTTTTGCCGTAACCCTCTACTCTTTTGCACATTCCATGTGGGTGAAATGATGATACCAGGCCAAGTTTCATCCTTTTCAGAGTTCATTGTGTAGTGATTTTCAATTTCACGGTCATTTAGCTCTCTAAACAAATCGGCAAATGACTGAAAATAGCAAATGATGTTAGAAAGTATTGAAATTTTATGACGCCGCTTTGAATGGTGAATAGGAACGCAAAAAAAGTCTGGTGTTCAAATAAGTTTAAAAAAATGAAGTGCCCGTGTAACAGATGAGTTCTCGTCCGAAACCCTGATACTCCGAAAGAGATTGCCCAGTTTGTACGTGAAGTGCGTCCAGTTTTTGCCGTAACCCTCTCTACTCTTTTTCACATGCCACATGGGTGAAATAATGATACCATGCCAAGTTTCAACCTTTTCAGAGTTCATTTTGTAGTGATTTTCAATTTCACGGTCATTTAGCTCTCTAAACAAATAAGTAAATGACTGAAAAATAGCAACTGATGTCAGAACGTGTTGAAAGTTGATGACCTCGCTTTGAATGGTGCATACGAAACGCAAAAAAAGTCTGGAGTTCAAATAAGTTTAAGAAAATGAAGTGCGCGTGTAACCGATGAGTTCTCGTCCGAAACCCTGATACTCCAAATGAGATTTTCCAGTTTGTACACGAAGTGCATCCAGTTTTTGCCGTAACCCTCTCTACTATTTTGCACATGCTATGTGGGTGAATGACGATACCATGCCAAGTTTCAACATTTTCAGAGTTCATTTTGTAGTGATTTTTCAATTTCACGGTCATTTAGCTCTCTAAACAAATAGGTAAATGACTGAAAAATAGCAAATGATGTCAGAACGTGTT
>NW_025225635.1:207263-209874 GCF_018294505.1 Triticum aestivum | reverse complement strand
AAGTGAGATTTTCCAGTTTGTACACGAAGTGCGTCCAGTTTTTGCCGTAACCCTCTCTACTATTTGCACATGCTATGTGGGTGAATGACGATACCATGCCAAGTTTCAACATTTTCAGAGTTCATTTTGTAGTGATTTTTCAATTTCACGGTCATTTAGCTCTCTAAACAAATAGGTAAATGACTGAAAAATAGCAAATGATGTCAGAACGTGTTGAAAATTGATGACCTCGCTTTGAATGGTGCATACGGAACGCTAAAAAAGTCTGGAGTTCAAATAAGTTTTAAAAAACGAAATGCCCCTTTAACCGATGAGTTCTCGTCCGAAACCCTGATACTCCGAAAGGGATTGTCTAGTTTGTACATGAAGTGCGTCCAGTTTTTTTCCATAACCCTCTCTACTATTTTGCACATGCTATGTGGGTGAATGACGATACCATGCCAAGTTAAAACATTTTCAGAGTTCATTTTGTAGTGATATTTCAATTTCACGGTCATTTAGCTCTCTAAACAAATCGATAAATGACTGAAAAATAGCAAATGACGTCAGAAAGTGTTTAAAATTGATGAAGTCTCTTTGAATGGTGCATAGGAACGCAAAAAAATGTCTGGAGTTCAAATATGTTTAAAAAAATGAAGTGCCCGTGTATCAGATGAGTTCTCGTTCGAAAACCTGATGCTCCGAAAAAGATTGTCCAGTTTGTACACGAAGTGTGTCCAGTTTTTGCCGTAACCCTCTACTCTTTTGCACATTCCATGTGGGTGAAATGATGATACCAGGCCAAGTTTCATCCTTTTCACAGTTCATTGTGTAGTGATTTTCAATTTCACGGTCATTTAGCTCTCTAAACAAATCGACAAATGACTGAAAATAGCAAATGATGTTAGAAAGTACTGAAATTTTATGATGCTGCTTTGAATGGTGAATAGGAACGCAAAAAAGTCTGGTGTTCAAATAAGTTTAAAAAAATGAAGTGCCCGTGTAACAGATGAGTTCTCGTCCGAAACCCTGATACTCCGAAAGAGATTGCCCAGTTTGTACGTGAAGTGCGTCCAGTTTTTGCCGTAACCCTCTCTACTCTTTTTCACATGCCACGTGGGTGAAATAATGATACCATGCCAAGTTTCAACCTTTTCAAAGTTCATTTTGTAGTGATTTTTAATTTCATAGACATTTTTAATTTCAGTTTGTACACGAAGTGTGTCCAGTTTTTGCCGTAACCCTCTCTACTATTTTGCACATGCTATGTGGGTGAAATGATGATACCATGCCAAGTTTCAACATTTTCAGAGTTCATTTTGTAGTGATTCTCAATTTCACGGTCATTTAGCTCTCTAAACAAATAGGTAAATGACTGAAAAATAGCAAATGATGTCAGAACGTGTTGAAAGTTGACGACCTCGCTTTGAATGGTGCATACGGAACGCAAAAAAAGTCTGGAGTTCAAATAAGTTTAAAAAAATGAAGTGCCCGTGTAACAGATGAGTTCTCGTCCTAAACCCTGATACTCTGAAAGAGATTGCCCAGTTTGTACACGAAGTGCGTCCAGTTTTTGCGGTAACCCTCTCTACTCTTTTTCACATGCCATGTGTGAAATGATGATACCATGCCAAGTTTCAACCTTTTCAGAGTTCATTTTGTAGTGATTTTTAATTTCACAGACATTTAGCTCTCTAAACAAATAGGTAAATGACTGAAAAATAGCAAATGATGCCAGAACGTGTTGAAAATTGTTGACCTCGCTTTGAATGGTGCGTAACGCAAAAAAGTCTGGAGTTCAAATAAGTTTAAAAAAATGAAGTACCCGTGTAACCGATGATTTCTCGTCCGAAACCCTGATACTCCGAAAGAGATTGTCCAGTTTGTACACGAAGTGCGTCCAGTTTTTTCTGTAACCCTCTCTACTATTTTGCACATTCCATGTGGGTGAAATGATGTTACCATGCCATGTTTCAACATGTTCAGAGTTCATTTTGTAGTGATTTTCAATTTAACGGCCATTTAGCTCTCTAAATAAATCGGTAAATGACTGAAAATAGAAAATAATGTTAGAAAGTGTTGAAAATTGATGACGTCGCTTTGAATGGTGCATACGGAATGCAAAAAAAGTCTAGAGTTCAAATAAGTTTAAAAAAATGAAGTGCCCGTGTAACAGATGAGTTGTCGTCCGAAACCTTGATACTCCGAAAGAGATTGCCCAGTTTGTACACGAAGTGCGTCTAGTTTTTGCTGTAAGCCTCTCTACTCTTTTTCACATGCCATGTGGGTGAAATGATGATACCATGCCAAGTTTCAACCTTTTTAGAGTTCATTTTGTAGTGATTTTCAATTTCACGGTCATTTAGCTCTCTAAACAAATAGGTAAATGACTGAAAAATAGCAAATGATGTTAGAACGTGTTGAAAATTGATGACCTCGCTTTGAATGGTGCATACTGAGTGCTAAAAAAGTCTGGAGTTCAAATAAGTTTTAAAAAATGAAGTGCCCCTTTAACCGATGAGTTCTCGTACGAAACCCTGATACTCCGAAAGGGATTGTCTAGTTTGTACACGAAGTGCGTCCAGTTTTTTTCCGTAACCCTCTCTACTATTTTGCACATGCCATGTGGGTG
>NW_025225635.1:203352-206943 GCF_018294505.1 Triticum aestivum | reverse complement strand
GTTGAAAATTGATGACGTCGCTTTGAATGGTGCATACGGAACGCAAAAAAGTCTGGAGTTCAAATAAGTTTAAAAAAATGAAGTGCCCATGTAACAGATGAGTTCTCGTCCGAAACCCTGATACTCCGAAAGAGATTTTCCAGTTTGTACACGAAGTGCGTCCAGTTTTTTCTGTAACCCTCTCTACTATTTTGCACATTCCATGTGGGTGAAATGATGTTACCATGCCAAGTTTCAACATGTTCAGAGTTCATTTTGTAGTGATTTTCAATTTAACGGCCATTTAGCTCTCTAAATAAATCGGTAAATGACTGAAAATAGAAAATGATGTTAGAAAGTGTTGAAAATTGATGATGTCGCTTTGAATGGTGCATACGGAATGCAAAAAAAGTCTAGAGTTCAAATAAGTTTAAAAAAATGAAGTGCCCGTGTAACAGATGAGTTGTCGTCCGAAACCTTGATACTCTGAAAGAGATTGCCCAGTTTGTACACGAAGTGCGTCTAGTTTTTGCTGTAAGCCTCTCTACTCTTTTTCACATGCCATGTGGGTGAAATGATGATACCATGCCAAGTTTCAACCTTTTTAGAGTTCATTTTGTAGTGATTTTCAATTTCACGGTCATTTAGCTCTCTAAACAAATAGGTAAATGACTGAAAAATAGCAAATGATGTTAGAACGTGTTGAAAATTGATGACCTCGCTTTGAATGGTGCATACTGAGTGCTAAAAAAGTCTGGAGTTCAAATAAGTTTTAAAAAATGAAGTGCCCCTTTAACCGATGAGTTCTCGTCCGAAACCCTGATACTCCGAAAGGGATTGTCTAGTTTGTACACGAAGTGCGTCCAGTTTTTTTCCGTAACCCTCTCTACTATTTTGCACATGCCATGTGGGTGAAATGATGTTATCATGCCAAGTTTCAACATGTTCAGATTTCATTCTGTAGTGATTTTCAATTTCACGGTCATTTAGCTCTCTAAATAAATCCGTAAATGACTAAAAATAGCAAATGATGTCAGAAAGTGTTGAAAATTGATGACGTCGCTTTGAATGGTGCATACGGAACGCAAAAAAAGTCTGGAGTTCAAATAAGTTTAAAAAAATGAAGTGCCCATGTAACAGATGAGTTGTCGTCCGAAACCCTGATACTCCGAAAGAGATTTTCCAGTTTGTACATGAAGTGCGTCCAGTTTTTGCCGTAACCCTCTCTACTATTTTGCACATGCTATGTGGGTGGATGACGATACCATGCCAAGTTTCAACATTTTCAGAGTTCATTTTGTAGTGATTTTCAATTTCACGGTCATTTAGCTCTCTAAACAAATCGGTAAATGACTGAAAAATAGCAAATGATGTCAGAAAGTATTGAAAATGGATGAAGTCTCTTTGAATGGTGCATAGGAACGCAAAAAAAATGTCTGGAGTTCAAATATGTTTAAAAAAATGAAGTGCCCGTGTATCAGATGAGTTCTCGTTCGAAACCCTGATACTCCGAAAAAGATTGTCCAGTTTGTACACGAAGTGTGTCCAGTTTTTGCCGTAAGCCTCTACTCTTTTGCACATTCCATGTGGGTGAAATGATGATACCAGGCCAAGTTTCATCCTTTTCAGAGTTCATTGTGTAGTGATTTTCAATTTCACGGTCATTTAGCTCTCTAAACAAATCGGCAAATGACTGAAAATAGCAAATGATGTTAGAAAGTGTTGAAATTTTATGACGTCGCTTTGAATGGTGAATAGGAACGCAAAAAAAGTCTGGTGTTCAAATAAGTTTAAAAAAAGGAAGTGCCCGTGTAACAGATGAGTTCTCGTCCTAAACCCTAATACTCCGAAAGAGATTGCCCAGTTTGCACACGAAGTGCGTCCAGTTTTTGCCGTAACCCTCTCTACTCTTTTTCACATGCCATGTGGGTGAAATGATGATACCATGCCAAGTTTCAACCTTTTCAGAGTTCATTTTGTAGTGATTTTCAATTTCACGGACATTTAGCTCTCTAAACAAATAGGTAAATGACTGAAAAATAGCAAATGATGTCAGAACATGTTGAAAATTGATGACCTCTCTTTGAATGGTGCAAATGGAACGCAAAAAAAGTCTGGAGTTCAAATAAGTTTAAAAAAAATGAAGTGCGCGTGTAACCGATGAGTTCTCGTCCGAAACCTTGATACTCCAAAAGAGATTTTCCAGTTTGTACACGAAGTGCGTCCAGTTTTTGCCGTAACCCTCTCCACTATTTTGCACATGCTATGTGGGTGAATGATGATACCATGCCAAGTTTCAACATTTTTAGAGTTCATTTTGTAGTGATTTTTCAATTTCACGGTCATTTAGCTCTCTAAACAAATAGGTAAATGACTGAAAAATAGCAAATGATGTCACAACGTGTTGAAAATTGATGACCTTGCTTTGGATGGTGCATACGGAACGCTAAAAAAGTCTGGAGTTCAAATAAGTTTAAAAAAATGAAGTGCCCCTTTAACCGATGAGTTCTCGTCCGAAACCCTGATACTCCGAAAGTGATTGTCTAGTTTTAACACGAAGTGCGTCCAGTTTTTTTCCATAACCCTCTCTACTATTTTGCACATGCTATGTGGGTGAATGACGATACCATGCCAAGTTAAAACATTTTCAGAGTTCATTTTGTAGTGATTTTTCAATTTCACGGTCATTTAGCTCTCTAAACAAATCGATAAATGACTGAAAAATAGCAAATGATGTCAGAAAGTGTTGAAAATTGATGAAGTCTCTTTGAATGGTGCATAGGAACGCAAAAAAATGTCTGGAGTTTAAATATGTTTAAAAAAATGAAGTGCCTGTGTATCAGATGAGTTCTCGTTCGAAACCCTGATACTCCAAAAAAGATTGTCCAGTTTGTACATGAAGTGTGTCCAGTTTTTGCCGTAACCCTCTACTCTTTTGCACATTCCATGTGGGTGAAATGATGATACCAGGCCAAGTTTCATCCTTTTCAGAGTTCATTGTGTAGTGATTTTCAATTTCACGGTCATTTAGCTCTCTAAACAAATCGGCAAATGACTGAAAATAGCAAATGATGTTAGAAAGAATTGAAATTTTATGACACCGCTTTGAATGGTGAATAGGAACGCAAAAAAAGTCTGGTGTTCAAATAAGTTTAAAAAAATGAAGTGCCCGTGTAACAGATGAGTTCTCGTCCGAAACCCTGATACTCCGAAAGAGATTGCCAGTTTGTACGTGAAGTGCGTCCAGTTTTTGCCGTAACCCTCTCTACTCTTTTTCACATGCCACGTGGGTGAAATAATGATACCATGCCAAGTTTCAACCTTTTCAGAGTTCATTTTGTAGTGATTTTCAATTTCACGGTCATTTAGCTCTCTAAACAAATAAGTAAATGACTGAAAAATAGCAACTGATGTCAGAACATGTTGAAAGTTGATGACCTCGCTTTGAATGGTGCATACGAAACGCAAAAAAAGTCTGGAGTTCAAATAAGTTTAAGAAAATGAAGTGCGCGTGTAACCGATGAGTTCTCGTCCGAAACCCTGATACTCCAAATGAGATTTTCCAGTTTGTACACGAAGTGCATCCAGTTTTTGCCGTAACCCTCTCTACTA
>NW_025225635.1:202451-202885 GCF_018294505.1 Triticum aestivum | reverse complement strand
GAAGTGCCCCTTTAACCGATGAGTTCTCGTCCGAAACCCTGATACTCCGAAAGGGATTGTCTAGTTTGTACACGAAGTGCGTCCAGTTTTTTTCCATAACCCTCTCTACTATTTTGCACATGCTATGTGGGTGAATGACGATACCATGCCAAGTTAAAACATTTTCAGAGTTCATTTTGTAGTGATTTTTCAATTTCACGGTCATTTAGCTCTCTAAACAAATCGATAAATGACTGAAAAATAGCAAATGACGTCAGAAAGTGTTGAAAATTGATGAAGTCTCTTTGAATGGTGCATAGGAACGCAAAAAAATGTCTGGAGTTCAAATATGTTTAAAAAAATGAAGTGCCCGTGTATCAGATGAGTTCTCGTTCGAAACCCTGATACTCCGAAAAAGATTGTCCAGTTTGTACACGAAGTGTGTCCAGTTTTTG
>NW_025225635.1:198000-202199 GCF_018294505.1 Triticum aestivum | reverse complement strand
AAAAATGAAGTGCCCGTGTAACAGATGAGTTCTCGTCCGAAACCCTGATACTCCGAAAGAGATTGCCCAGTTTGTACGTGAAGTGCGTCCAGTTTTTGCCGTAACCCTCTCTACTCGTTTTCACATGCCACGTGGGTGAAATAATGATACCATGCCAAGTTTCAACCTTTTCAGAGTTCATTTTGTAGTGATTTTCAATTTCACGGTCATTTAGCTCTCTAAACAAATAAGTAAATGACTGAAAAATAGCAACTGATGTCAGAACGTGTTGAAAGTTGATGACCTCGCTTTGAATGGTGCATACGAAACGCAAAAAAACTCTGGAGTTCAAATAAGTTTAAGAAAATGAAGTGCGCGTGTAACCGATGAGTTCTCGTCCGAAACCCTGATACTCCAAGTGAGATTTTCCAGTTTGTACACGAAGTGCGTCCAGTTTTTGCCGTAACCCTCTCTACTATTTTGCACATGCTATGTGGGTGAATGACGATACCATGCCAAGTTTCAACATTTTCAGAGTTCATTTTGTAGTGATTTTTCAATTTCACGGTCATTTAGCTCTCTAAACAAATAGGTAAATGACTGAAAAATAGCAAATGATGTCAGAACGTGTTGAAAATTGATGACCTCGCTTTGAATGGTGCATACGGAACGCTAAAAAAGTCTGGAGTTCAAATAAGTTTTAAAAAACGAAGTGCCCCTTTAACCGATGAGTTCTCGTCCGAAACCCTGATACTCCGAAAGGGATTGTCTAGTTTGTACATGAAGTGCGTCCAGTTTTTTTCCATAACCCTCTCTACTATTTTGCACATGCTATGTGGGTGAATGACGATACCATGCCAAGTTAAAACATTTTCAGAGTTCATTTTGTAGTGATATTTCAATTTCACGGTCATTTAGCTCTCTAAACAAATCGATAAATGACTTAAAAATAGCAAATGACGTCAGAAAGTGTTTAAAATTGATGAAGTCTCTTTGAATGGTGCATAGGAACTGAAAAAAATGTCTGGAGTTCAAATATGTTTAAAAAAAATGAAGTGCCCGTGTATCAGATGAGTTCTTGTTCGAAAACCTGATGCTCCGAAAAAGATTGTCCAGTTTGTACACGAAGTGTGTCCAGTTTTTGCCGTAACCCTCTACTCTTTAGCACATTCCATGTGGGTGAAATGATGATACCAGGCCAAGTTTCATCCTTTTCACAGTTCATTGTGTAGTGATTTTCAATTTCACGGTCATTTAGCTCTCTAAACAAATCGACAAATGACTGAAAATAGCAAATGATGTTAGAAAGTACTGAAATTTTATGACGCTGCTTTGAATGGTGAATAGGAACGCAAAAAAGTCTGGTGTTCAAATAAGTTTAAAAAAATGAAGTGCCCGTGTAACAGATGAGTTCTCGTCCGAAACCCTGATACTCCGAAAGAGATTGCCCAGTTTGTACGTGAAGTGCGTCCAGTTTTTGCCGTAACCCTCTCTACTCTTTTTCACAAGCCACGTGGGTGAAATAATGATACCATGCCAAGTTTCAACCTTTTCAAAGTTCATTTTGTAGTGATTTTTAATTTCACAGACATTTTTAATTTCAGTTTGTACACGAAGTGTGTCCAGTTTTTGCCGTAACCCTCTCTACTATTTTGCACATGCTATGTGGGTGAAATGATGATACCATGCCAAGTTTCAACATTTTCAGAGTTCATTTTGTAGTGATTTTCAATTTCACGGTCATTTAGCTCTCTAAACAAATAGGTAAATGACTGAAAAATAGCAAATGATGTCAGAACGTGTTGAAAGTTGACGACCTCGCTTTGAATGGTGCATACAGAACGCAAAAAAAGTCTGGAGTTCAAATAAGTTTAAAAAAATGAAGTGCCCGTGTAACAGATGAGTTCTCGTCCTAAACCCTGATACTCTGAAAGAGATTGCCCAGTTTGTACACGAAGTGCGTCCAGTTTTTGCGGTAACCCTCTCTACTCTTTTTCACATGCCATGTGTGAAATGATGATACCATGCCAAGTTTCAACCTTTTCAGAGTTCATTTTGTAGTGATTTTTAATTTCACAGACATTTAGCTCTCTAAACAAATAGGTAAATGACTGAAAAATAGCAAATGATGCCAGAACGTGTTGAAAATTGTTGACCTCGCTTTGAATGGTGCGTAACGCAAAAAAGTCTGGAGTTCAAATAAGTTTTAAAAAATGAAGTGCCCGTGTAACCGATGATTTCTCGTCCGAAACCCTGATACTCCGAAAGAGATTGTCCAGTTTGTACACGAAGTGCGTCCAGTTTTTTCTGTAACCCTCTCTACTATTTTGCACATTCCATGTGGGTGAAATGATGTTACCATGCCAAGTTTCAACATGTTCAGAGTTCATTTTGTAGTGATTTTCAATTTAACGGCCATTTAGCTCTCTAAATAAATCGGTAAATGACTGAAAATAGAAAATGATGTTAGAAAGTGTTGAAAATTGATGACGTCGCTTTGAATGGTGCATACGGAATGCAAAAAAAGTCTAGAGTTCAAATAAGTTTAAAAAAATGAAGTGCCCGTGTAACAGATGAGTTGTCGTCCGAAACCTTGATACTCCGAAAGAGATTGCCCAGTTTGTACACGAAGTGCGTCTAGTTTTTGCTGTAAGCCTCTCTACTCTTTTTCACATGCCATGTGGGTGAAATGATGATACCATGCCAAGTTTTAACCTTTTCAGAGTTCATTTTGTAGTGATATTCAATTTCACGATCATTTAGCTCTCTAAACAAATAGGTAAATGACTGAAAAATAGCAAATGATGTCAGAACAAGTTGATTATTGACGACCTCGCTTTGAATGGTGCATACAGAACGCTAAAAAAGTCTGGAGTTCAAATAAGTTTAAAAAAATGAAGTGCCCCTGTAACCGATGAGTTCTCGTCCGAAACCCTGATACTCCGAAAGGGATTGTCTAGTTTGTACATGAAGTGCGTCCAGTTTTTTTCCGTAACCCTCTCTACTATTTTGCACATGCCATGTGGGTGATATGATGTTACCATGCCAAGTTTCAACATGTTCAGAGTTCATTTTGTAGTGATTTTCAATTTCACGGTCATTTAGCTCTCTAAATAAATCCGTAAATGACTAAAAATAGCAAATGATGTCAGAAAGTGTTGAAAATTGATGACGTCTCTTTGAATGGTGCATACGGAACGCAAAAAAAGTCTAGAGTTCAAATAAGTTTAAAATAATGAAGTGCCCATGTAAGAGATGAGTTCTCGTCCGAAACCCTGATACTCCAAAAGAGATTTTCCAGTTTGTATGCGAAGTGCGTCCAGTTTTTGTCGTAACCCTCTCTACTATTTTGCACATGCTATGTGGGTGAATGACGATACCATGCCAAGTTTCAACATTTCAGAGTTCATTTTGTAGTGATTTTCAGTTTCACGGTCATTTAGCTCTCTAAACAAATCGGTAAGTGACTGAAAATAGCAAATGATGTCAGTAAGTGTTGAAAATTGATGAAGTCTCTTTGAATGGTGCATAGGAACGCAAAAAAATGTCTGGAGTTCAAATATGTTTAAAAAAATGAAGTGCCCGTGTATCAGATGAGTTCTCGTTCGAAACCCTGATACTCCGAAAAAGATTGTCTAGTTTGTACACGAAGTGTGTCCAGTTTTTGCCATAACCCTCTACTCTTTTGCACATTCCATGTGGGTGAAATGATGATACCAGGCCAAGTTTCATCCTTTTCAGAGTTCATTGTGTAGTGATTTTCAATTTCACGGTCATTTAGCTCTCTAAACAAATCGGCAAATGACTGAAAATAGCAAATGATGTTAGAAATTGTTGAAATTTTATGACGTCGCTTTGAATGGTGAATAGGAACGCAAAAAAAGTTTGGTGTTCAAATAAGTTTAAAAAAATGAAGTGCCCGTGTAACAGATGAGTTCTCGTCCGAAACCCTGAAACTCCGAAAGAGATTGCCTAGTTTGTACGTGATGTGCGTCCAGTTTTTGCCGTAACCCTCTCTACTCTTTTTCACATGCCACGTGGGTGAAATAAGGATACCATGCCATGTTTCAACATTTTCAGAGTTCATTTTGTAGTGATTTTCAATTTCACGGTCATTTAGCTCTCTAAACAAATAGGTAAATGACTGAAAAATAGCAAATCATGTCAGAACGTGTTGAAAATTGATGACCTCGCTTTGAATGGTGCATACGGAACGCAAA
>NW_025225635.1:194470-197105 GCF_018294505.1 Triticum aestivum | reverse complement strand
TTACCATACCAAGTTTCAATATGTCCAGAGTTCATTTTGTAGTGATTGTCAATTTCACGGTCATTTAGCTCTCTAATTAATTCGGTAAATGACTGAAAATAGCAAATGATGTTAGAAAGTGTTGAAAATTGATGACGTCGCTTCGAATGGTGCATACGGAACGCAAAAAAAGTCTGGAGTTCAAATAAGTTTTAAAAAATGAAGTGCCCGTGTAACAGATGAGTTCTCGTCCGAACCCTTGATACTCCAAAAGAGATTTTCCAGTTTGTACACGAAGTGCGTCCAGTTTTTTCCGTAACCCTCTCTACTATTTTGCACATGCTATGTGGGTCAATGACGATACCATGCCAAGTTTCAACATTTTCAGAGTTCAATTTGTAGTGATTTTCAATTTCACAGTTATTTAGCTCTCTAAACAAATCGGTAAATGACTGAAAAATAGCAAATGATGTTAGAAAGTGTTGAAAATTGATGACGTCTCTTTGAATGGTGCATAGGAACGCAAAAAATGACAGGAGTTCAAATAAGTTAAAAAAAATGAAGTGCTCGTGTAACAGAAGGGTTCTCGTCTGAAACCCTGATACTCCGAAAGAGATTGTTGTACACGAAGTGCGTCTATTTTTTGCCGTAACCCTCTCTACTATTTTGCACATGCTATGTGGGTGAATGATGATACCATGCCAAGTTTCAACATTTTCAGAGTTCAATTTGTAGTGATTTTCAATTTCACGGTCATTTAGCTCTTTAAACAAATCGGTAAATGACTGAAAATAGCAAATGATGTTAGAAAGTGTTAAAATTTTATGACGTCGCTTTGAATGGTGCATAGGAATGCAAAAAAGTCTGTAGTTCAAATACGTTTTAAAAAATGAAGTGCCCGTGTAACAGATGAGTTCTCATCCGAAACCCTGATACTCCGAAAGAGATTGCCTAGTTTGTACGCGAAGTGCGTCCAGTTTTTGCCGTAACCCTCTCTACCCTTTTTCACATGCCATGTGGGTGAAATGATGATACCATGCCAAGTTTCAACCTTTTCAGAGTTGATTTTGTAGTGATTTTCAAATTCACGGTCATTTAGCTCCCTAAACAAATATCTAAATGACTGAAAAATAGCAAATGATGTCAGAACGTGTTGAAAATTGATGACCTCGCTTTGAATGGTTCATACGGAATGCAAAAAAAGTCTGGAGTTTAAATAAGTTAAAAAAATGAAGTGCCCGTGTAACAGATGAGTTCTCGTCCGAAACCCTGATACTCCGAAAGAGATTGCCCAGTTTGTACACGAAGTGCGTCCAGTTTTTGCTGTAACCCTCTCTACTCTTTTTCACATGCCATGTGGGTGAAATGATGATACCATGCCAAATTTCAACCTTTTCAGAGTTCGTTGTGTAGTGATTTTCAATTTCACGGTCATTTAGCTCTCTAAACAAATATCTAAATGACTGAAAAATAGCAAATGATGTCAGAACGTGTTGAAAATTGATGACCTCGCTTTGAATGGTGCATACGGAATGAAAAAAAAGTCTGCAGCTGAAATAAGTTTAAAAAAATGAAGTGCCCGTGTAATCGATGAGTTCTCGTCCGAAACCCTGATACTCCGAAAGAGATTGTCCAGTTTGTACACGAAGTGCGTCCAGTTTTTTTCCGTAACCCTCTCTACTATTTTGCACATGCCATGTGGGTGAAATGATGTTACCATGCCAAGTTTCGACATGTTCAGAGTTCATTTCATAGTGATTTTCAATTTCAAGTTCATTTAGCTCTCTAAATAAATCGGTAAATGACTGAAAATAGCAAATGATGTTAGAAAGTGTTGAAAATGGATGACGTCGCTTTGAATGGTGCATACGGGACGCAAAAAATGTCTGGAGTTCAAATATGTTTAAAAAAATGAAGTGCCCGTGTATCAGATGAGTTCTTGTTCGAAACCCTGATACTCCGAAAAAGATTGTCTAGTTTGTACACGAAGTGTGTCAAGTTTTTGCCGTAACCCTCTACTCTTTTGCACATTCCATGTGGGTGAAATGATAATACTAGGCCAAGTTTCATCCTTTTCAGAGTTCATTGTGTAGTGATTTTGAATTTCACGGTCATTTAGCTCTCTAAACAAATCGGCAAATGACTGAAAATAGCAAATGATGTTAGAAAGTGTTGAAATTTTATGACGTCTCTTTGAATGGTGAATAGGAATGCAAAAAAAGTCTGGTGTTCAAAAAAGTTTAAAAAAATGAAGTGCCCGTGTAACAGACGAGTTCTCGTCCGAAACCCTGATACTCCGAAAGAGATTGCCCAGTTTGTACGCGATGTGCGTCCAGTTTTTGCCGTAACCCTCTCTACTCTTTTTCACATGCCACGTGGGTGAAATAATGATACCATGCCATGTTTCAACCTTTTCAGAGTTCATTTTGTAGTGATTTTCAATTTCACGGTCATTTAGCTCTCTAAACAAATAGGTAAATGACTGAAAAATAGCAAATGATGTCAGAACATGTTGAAAATTGATGACCTCGCTTTGAATGGTGCATACGGAACGCAAAAAAGGTCTGGAGTTCAAATAAGTTTAAAAAAATGAAGTGCCCGTGTAATAGATGAGTTCTTGTTCTAAACCCTAATACTCCGAAAGAGATTTCCCAGT
>NW_025225635.1:194151-194460 GCF_018294505.1 Triticum aestivum | reverse complement strand
GTAGTGATTTTCAATTTCACGGTCATTTAGCTCTCTAAACAAATCGGTAAATGACTGAAAAATAGCAAATGATGTTAGAAAGTGTTGAAAATTGATGACGTCTCTTTGAATGGTGCATAGGAACGCAAAAAATGACAGGAGTTCAAATAAGTTTAAAAAAATGATGTGCCCGTGTAACAGAAGAGTTCTCGTCCAAAACCCTGATACTCCGAAAGAGATTGTTGTACACGAAATGCGTCTAGTTTTTGCCATAACCCTCTCTACTATTTTGCACATGCTATGTGGGTCAATGACGATACCATGCCAAGT
>NW_025225635.1:192932-194141 GCF_018294505.1 Triticum aestivum | reverse complement strand
AACGCAAAAAAGGTCTGGAGTTCAAATAAGTTTAAAAAAATGAAGTGCCCGTGTAATAGATGAGTTCTTGTTCTAAACCCTAATACTCCGAAAGAGATTTCCCAGTTTGTACACGAAGTGCGTCCAGTTTTTGCCGTAACCCTCTCTACTCTTTTTCACATGCCATGTGGGTGAAATGATGATACCATGACAAGTTTCAACCTTTTCAGAGTTCATTTTGCAGTGATTTTCAATTTCACAGACATTTAGCTCTCTAAGCAAATAGGTAAATGACTGAAAAATAGCAAATGATGTCAGAACCTGTTGAACATTGATGACCTCGCTTTGAATGGTGCATACGGAACGCAAAAAAATGTCTGGAGTTCAAATAAGTTTAAAAAAATGAAGTGCCCGTGTAACCGATGAGTTCTCGTCCGAAACCCTGATACTCCGAAAGAGATTGTCCAGTTTGTACACGAAGTGCGTCCAGTTTTTTCCGTAACCCTCTCTACTATTTTGCACATGCCATGTGGGTGAAATGATGTTACCATGACAAGTTTCAATATGTCCAGAGTTCATTTTGTAGTGATTTTCAATTTCACGGTCATTTAGCTCTCTAATTAAAACGGTAAATGACTGAAAATAGCAAATGATGTTAGAAAGTGTTAAAAATTGATGACGTCGCTTTGAATGGTGCATACGGAACGCAAAAAAAGTCTGGAGTTCAAATAAGTTTTAAAAAATGAAGTGCCCATGTAACAGATGAGTTCTCATCCGAAACCCTGATACTCCAAAAGAGATTTTCCAGTTTGTACACGAAGTGCGTCCAGTTTTTGCCGTAACCCTCTCTACTATTTTGCACATGCTATGTGGGTCAATGATGATACCATGCCAAGTTTCAACATTTTCAGAGTTCAATTGGTAGTGATTTTCAATTTCACGGTCATTTAGCTCTCTAAACAAATCGGTAAATGACTGAAAAATAGCAAATGATGTTAGAAAGTGTTGAAAATTGATGACGTCTCTTTGAATGGTGCATAGGAACGCAAAAAATGACAGGAGTTCAAATAAGTTTAAAAAAATGATGTGCCCGTGTAACAGAAGAGTTCTCGTCCAAAACCCTGATACTCCGAAAGAGATTGTTGTACACGAAATGCGTCTAGTTTTTGCCATAACCCTCTCTACTATTTTGCACATGCTATGTGGGTCAATGACGATACCATGCCAAGT
>NW_025225635.1:190288-192320 GCF_018294505.1 Triticum aestivum | reverse complement strand
CACGAAGTGCGTCTAGTTTTTGCCGTAACCCTCTTCACTATTTTGCACATGCTATGTGGGTGAATGACGATACCATGCCAAGTTTCAACATTTTCAGAGTTCAATTTGTAGTGATTTTCAATTTCACGGTCATTTAGCTCTCTAAACAAATCGGTAAATGACTGAAAATAGCAAATGATGTTAGAAAGTGTTGAAATTTTATGACGTCGCTTTGATTGGTGCATAGGAACGCAAAAAAGTCTGGAGTTCAAATAAGTTTAAAAAAATGAAGTGCCCGTGTATCAGATGAGTTCTCGTCCGAAACCCTAATACTCCGAAAGAGATTGCCCAGTTTGTACACGAAGATCGTCCAGTTTTTGCCGTAACCCTCTCTACTCTTTTTCACATGCCATGTGGGTGAAATGATGATACCATGCCAAGTTTCAACCTTTTCAGAGTTCATTTTGTAGTGATTTTCAATTTCACGTTCATTTAGTTCTTTAAACAAACAGGTAAATGACTGAAAAATAGCAAATGAGGTCAGAACATGTTGAAAATTGATGACCTCGCTTTGAATGGTGCATACGGAACGCAAAAAAAGTCTGGAGTTCAAATAAGTTTAAAAAATGAAGTGCTCGTGTAACAGATGAGTTCTTATCCGAAACCCTGATACTCCGAAAGAGATTGCCCAGTTTGTACACGAAGTGCATCCAGTTTTTGCCGTAACCCTCTCTACTCTTTTTCACATGCCATGTGGGTGAAATGATGTTACCATGCCAAGTTTCAACCTTTTCAGAGTTCATTTTGTAGTGATTTTCAATTTCACGGACATTTAGCTCTCTAAACAAATAGGTAAATGACTGAAAAATAGCAAATGATGTCTGAACGTGTTGAAAATTGATGACCTCGCTTTGAATGGTGCATACGGAACGAAAAAAAAGTCTGGAGTTCAAATAAGTTTAAAAAAATGAAGTGCCCGTGTAACCGATGAGTTCTCGTCCGAAATCCTGATACTCCGAAAAAGATTGTCCAGTTTGTACACGAAGTGCGTCCAGTTTTTTTCCGTAACCCTCTCTACTACTTTGGACATGCCATGTGGGTGAAATGATGTTACCATGCCAAGTTTCGACATGTTCAGAGTTCATTTCATTGTGATTTTCAATTTCAAGTTCATTTAGCTCTCTAAATAAATCGGTAAATGACTGAAAATAGCAAATGATGTTAGAAAGTGTTGAAAATGGATGACGTCGCTTTGAATGGTGCATACGGGACGCAAAAAATGTCTGGAGTTCAAATATGTTTAAAAAAATGAAGTGCCCGTGTATCAGATGAGTTCTCGTTCGAAACCCTGATACTCCGAAAAAGATTGTCTAGTTTGTACACGAAGTGTGTCAAGTTTTTGCCGTAACCCTCTACTCTTTTGCACATTCCATGTGGGTGAAATGATGATACTAGGCCAAGTTTCATCCTTTTCAGAGTTCATTGTGTAGTGATTTTGAATTTCACGGTCATTTAGCTCTCTAAACAAATCGGCAAATGACTGAAAATAGCAAATGATGTTAGAAAGTGTTGAAATTTTATGACGTCGCTTTGAATGGTGAATAGGAATGCAAAAAAAGTCTGGTGTTCAAATAAGTTTAAAAAAATGAAGTGCCCGTGTAACAGATGAGTTCTCGTCCGAAACCCTGATACTCCGAAAGAGGTTGCCCAGTTTGTACGCGATGTGCGTCCAGTTTTTGCCGTAACCCTCTCTACTCTTTTTCACATGCCACGTGGGTGAAATAATGATACCATGCCATGTTTCAACCTTTTCAGAGTTCATTTTGTAGTGATTTTCAATTTCACGGTCATTTAGCTCTCTAAACAAATAGGTAAATGACTGAAAAATAGCAAATGATGTCAGAACATGTTGAAAATTGATGACCTCGCTTTGAATGGTGCATACGGAACGCAAAAAAGGTCTGGAGTTCAAATAAGTTTAAAAAAATGAAGTGCCCGTGTAATAGATGAGTTCTTGTTCTAAACCCTAATACTCCGAAAGAGATTTCCCAGT
>NW_025225635.1:188129-189484 GCF_018294505.1 Triticum aestivum | reverse complement strand
TGCGTCCAGTTTTTTCCGTAACCCTCTCTACTATTTTGCACATGCCATGTGGGTGAAATGATGTTACCATGACAAGTTTCAATATGTCCAGAGTTCATTTTGTAGTGATTTTCAATTTCACGGTCATTTAGCTCTCTAATTAAAACGGTAAATGACTGAAAATAGCAAATGATGTTAGAAAGTGTTAAAAATTGATGACGTCGCTTTGAATGGTGCATACGGAACGCAAAAAAAGTCTGGAGTTCAAATAAGTTTTAAAAAATGAAGTGCCCATGTAACAGATGAGTTCTCATCCGAAACCCTGATACTCCAAAAGAGATTTTCCAGTTTGTACACGAAGTGCGTCCAGTTTTTGCCGTAACCCTCTCTACTATTTTGCACATGCTATGTGGGTCAATGATAATACCATGCCAAGTTTCAACATTTTCAGAGTTCAATTTGTAGTGATTTTCAATTTCACGGTCATTTAGCTCTCTAAACAAATCGGTAAATGACTGAAAAATAGCAAATGATGTTAGAAAGTGTTGAAAATTGATGACGTCTCTTTGAATGGTGCATAGGAACGCAAAAAATGACAGGAGTTCAAATAAGTTTAAAAAAATGATGTGCCCGTGTAACAGAAGAGTTCTCGTCCAAAACCCTGATACTCCGAAAGAGATTGTTGTACACGAAATGCGTCTAGTTTTTGCCATAACCCTCTCTACTATTTTGCACATGCTATGTGGGTCAATGACGATACCATGCCAAGTTTCAACATTTTCAGAGTTCAATTTGTAGTGATTTTCAATTTCACGGTCATTTAGCTCACTAAACAAATCGGTAAATGACTGAAAAATAGCAAATGATGTTAGAAAGTGTTGAAAATTGATGACGTCTCTTTGAATGGTGCATAGGAACGCAAAAAATGACAGGAGTTCAAATAAGTTTAAAAAAATGATGTGCCCGTGTATCAGATGAGTTCTCGTCCGAAACCCTGATACTCCGAAAGAGATTGCCCAGTTTGTACACGAAGTGCGTCCAGTTTTTGCCGTAACCCTCTCTACTCTTTTTCACATGCCATGTGGGTGAAATGATGATACCATGCCAAGTTTCAACCTTTTCAGAGTTCATTTTGTAGTGATTTTCAATTTCACGTTCATTTAGTTCTTTAAACAAACAGGTAAATGACTGAAAAATAGCAAATGAGGTCAGAACATGTTGAAAATTGATGACCTCGCTTTGAATGGTGCATACGGAACGCAAAAAAAGTCTGGAGTTCAAATAAGTTTAAAAAATGAAGTGCTCGTGTAACAGATGAGTTCTTATCCGAAACCCTGATACTCCGAAAGAGATTGCCCAGTTTGTACACGAAGTGC
>NW_025225635.1:187769-188119 GCF_018294505.1 Triticum aestivum | reverse complement strand
TTGCCCAGTTTGTACGCGATGTGCGTCCAGTTTTTGCCGTAACCCTCTCTACTCTTTTTCACATGCCACGTGGGTGAAATAATGATACCATGCCATGTTTCAACCTTTTCAGAGTTCATTTTGTAGTGATTTTCAATTTCACGGTCATTTAGCTCTCTAAACAAATAGGTAAATGACTGAAAAATAGCAAATGATGTCAGAACATGTTGAAAATTGATGACCTCGCTTTGAATGGTGCATACGGAACGCAAAAAAGGTCTGGAGTTCAAATAAGTTTAAAAAAATGAAGTGCCCGTGTAATAGATGAGTTCTTGTTCTAAACCCTAATACTCCGAAAGAGATTTCCCAGT
>NW_025225635.1:186439-187759 GCF_018294505.1 Triticum aestivum | reverse complement strand
AGTTCATTTTGTAGTGATTTTCAATTTCACGTTCATTTAGTTCTTTAAACAAACAGGTAAATGACTGAAAAATAGCACATGAGGTCAGAACATGTTGAAAATTGATGACCTTGCTTTGAATGGTGCATAGGAACGCAAAAAAGTCTGGAGTTCAAATAAGTTTAAAAAAATGAAGTGCCCGTGTAACAGATGAGTTCTCGTCCGAAACCCTGATACTCCGAAAGAGATTGCCCAGTTTGTACACGAAGTGCGTCCAGTTTTTGCCGTAACCCTCTCTACTCTTTTTCACATGCCATGTGGGTGAAATGATGATACCTTGCCAAGTTTCAACCTTTTCAGAGTTCATTTTGTAGTGATTTTCAATTTCACGGACATTTAGCTCTCTAAACAAATAGGTAAATGACTGAAAAATAGCAAATGATGTCTGAACGTGTTGAAAATTGATGACCTCGCTTTGAATGGTGCATACGGAACGAAAAAAAAGTCTAGAGTTCAAATAAGTTTAAAAAAATGAAGTGACGGTGTAACCGATGAGTTCTCGTCTGAAATCCTGATACTCCGAAAAAGATTGTCCAGTTTGTACACGAAGTGCGTCCAGTTTTTTTCCGTAACCCTCTCTACTATTTTGGACATGCCATGTGGGTGAAATGATGTTACCATGCCAAGTTTCAACATGTTCAGAGTTCATTTTGTAGTGATTTTCAATTTCACGGTCATTTAGCTCTCTAAATAAATCGGTAAATGACTGGAAAGAGCAAATGATGTTAGAAAGTGTTGAAAATTGATGACGTCGCTTTGAATGGTGCATACGAAACGCAAAAAATGTCTGGAGTTCGAATAAGTTTAAAAAAATGAAGTGCCCATGTAACAGAAGTGTTCTCGTCCGAAACCCTGATACTCCGAAAGAGATTGCGCAGTTTGTACACGAAGTGCGTCTAGTTTTTGCCGTAACCCTCTCTACTATTTTGCCCATGCTATGTGGGTGAATGACGATACCATGCCAAGTTTCAACATTTTCAGAGTTCAATTTGTAGTGATTTTCAATTTCACAGTCATTTAGCTCTCTAAACAAATCGGTAAATGACTGAAAAATAGCAAATGATGCTAGAAAGTGTTGAAATTTTATGACGTCGCTTTGAATGGTGCATAGGAACGCAAAAAAGTCTGGAGTTCAAATAAGTTTAAAAAAATGAAGTGCCCGTGTACCAGATGAGTTCTCGTCCGAAACCCTGATAGTCCAAAAGAGATTGGCCAGTTTGTACACGAAGTGCGTCCAGTTTTTGCCGTAACCCTCTCTACTCTTTTTCACATGCAATATGG
>NW_025225635.1:183700-185785 GCF_018294505.1 Triticum aestivum | reverse complement strand
AAATGAAGTGCTCGTGTAACAGATGAGTTCTTATCCGAAACCCTGATACTCCGAAAGAGATTGCCCAGTTTGTACACGAAGTGCGTCCAGTTTTTGCCGTAACCCTCTCTACTCTTTTTCACATGCCATGTGGGTGAAATGATGTTACCATGCCAAGTTTCAACCTTTTCAGAGTTCATTTTGTAGTGATTTTCAATTTCACGGACATTTAGCTCTCTAAACAAATAGGTAAATGACTGAAAAATAGCAAATGATGTCTGAACGTGTTGAAAATTGATGACCTCGCTTTGAATGGTGCATACGGAACGAAAAAAAAGTCTGGAGTTCAAATAAGTTTAAAAAAATGAAGTGCCCGTGTAACCGATGAGTTCTCGTCCGAAATCCTGATACTCCGAAAAAGATTGTCCAGTTTGTACACGAAGTGCGTCCAGTTTTTTTCCGTAACCCTCTCTACTATTTTGGACATGCCATGTGGGTGAAATGATGTTACCATGCCAAGTTTCAACATGTTCAGAGTTCATTTTGTAGTGATTTTCAATTTCACGGTCATTTAGCTCTCTAAACAAATCGGTAAATGACTGAAAATAGCAAATGATGTTAGAAAGTGTTGAAATTTTATGACGTCGCTTTGATTGGTGCATAGGAACGCAAAAAAGTCTGGAGTTCAAATAAGTTTAAAAAAATGAAGTGCCCATGTATCAGATGAGTTCTCGTCCGAAACCCTGATACTCCGAAAGAGATTGCCCAGTTTGTACACGAAGTGCGTCCAGTTTTTGCCGTAACCCTCTCTACTCTTTTTCACATGCCATGTGGGTGAAATGATGATACCATGCCAAGTTTCAACCTTTTCAGAGTTCATTTTGTAGTGATTTTCAATTTCACGTTCATTTAGTTCTTTAAACAAACAGGTAAATGACTGAAAAATAGCAAATGAGGTCAGAACATGTTGAAAATTGATGACCTCGCTTTGAATGGTGCATACGGAACGCAAAAAAAGTCTGGAGTTCAAATAAGTTTAAAAAATGAAGTGCTCGTGTAACAGATGAGTTCTTATCCGAAACCCTGATACTCCGAAAGAGATTGCCCAGTTTGTACACGAAGTGCGTCCAGTATTTGCCGTAACCCTCTCTACTCTTTTTCACATGCCATGTGCGTGAAATGATGATACCATGCCAAGTTTCAACCTTTTCAGAGTTCATTTTGTAGTGATTTTCAATTTCACGGACATTTAGCTCTCTAAACAAATAGGTAAATGACTGAAAATAGCAAATGATGTCTGAACGTGTTGAAAATTGATGACCTCGCTTTGAATGGTGCATACGGAACGAAAAAAAAGTCTGGAGTTCAAATAAGTTTAAAAAAATGAAGTGCTGGTGTAACCGATGAGTTCTCGTCCGAAATCCTGATACTCCGAAAAAGATTGTCCAGTTTGTACACGAAGTGCGTCCAGTTTTTTTCCGTAACCCTCTCTACTATTTTGGACATGCCATGTGGGTGAAATGATGTTACCATGCCAAGTTTCAACATGTTCAGAGTTCATTTTGTAGTGATTTTCAATTTCACGGTCATTTAGCTCTCTAAATAAATCGGTAAATGACTGGAAAGAGCAAATGATGTTAGAAAGTGTTGAAAATTGATGACGTCGCTTTGAATGGTGCATACGAAACGCAAAAAATGTCTGGAGTTCGAATAAGTTTAAAAAAATGAAGTGCCCGTGTAACAGATGAGTTCTCGTCCGAAACCCTGATACTCCAAAAGAGATTTTCCAGTTTCTACACGAAGTGCGTCCAGTTTTTGCCGTAACCCTCTCTACTATTTTGCACATGCTATGTGGGTCAATGACGATACCATGCCAAGTTTCAACATTTTTAGAGTTCAATTTGTAGTGATTTTCAATTTCACGGTCATTTAGCTCTCTAAACAAATTGGTAAATGACTGAAAAATAGCAAATTATGTTAGAAAGTGTTGAAAATTGATGACGTCTCTTTGAATGGTGCATAGGAACGCAAAAAATGACAGGAGTTCAAATAAGTTTAAAAAGATGAAGTGCCCGTGTAACAGAAGTGTTCTCGTCCGAAACCCTG
>NW_025225635.1:181994-182596 GCF_018294505.1 Triticum aestivum | reverse complement strand
GTCGCTTTGAATGGTGCATAGGAACGCAAAAAAGTCTGGAGTTCAAATAAGTTTAAAAAAATGAAGTGCCCGTGTACCAGATGAGTTCTCGTCCGAAACCCTGATAGTCCAAAAGAGATTGGCCAGTTTGTACACGAAGTGCGTCCAGTTTTTGCCGTAACCCTCTCTACTCTTTTTCACATGCAATATGGCTGAAATGATGATACCATGCCAAGTTTCAACCTTTTCAGAGTTCATTTTGTAGTGATTTTCAATTTCACGGTCATTTAGTTCTCTAAACAAACAAGTAAATGACTGAAAAATAGCAAATGAGGTTAGAACATGTTGAAAATGGATGACCTCGCTTTGAATGGTGCATACGGAACGCAAAAAAAGTCTGGAGTTCAAATAAGTTTAAAAAATGAAGTGCCAGTGTAATAGATGAGTTCTCGTCCGAAACCCTGATACTCCGAAAGAGATTGCCCAGTTTGTACACGAAGTGCGTCCAATATTTGCCGTAACCCTCTCTACTCTTTTTCACATGCCATGTGGGTGAAGTGATGATACCATGCCAAGTTTCAACCTTTTCAGAGTTCATTTTGTAGTGATTTTCAATTTCACGG
>NW_025225635.1:181456-181871 GCF_018294505.1 Triticum aestivum | reverse complement strand
GCTCTCTAAACAAATAGGTAAATGACTGAAAATAGCAAATGATGTTAGAACGTGTTGAAAATCGATGACCTCGCATTGAATGGTGCATACGGAACGCAAAAAAAAGTTTGGAGTTCAAATAAGTTTAAAAAAATGAAGTGCCCGTGTAACCGATGAGTTGTCGTCCGTATCCATGATACTCCAAAAGAGATTGTCCAGTTTGTACAAGAAGTGCCTCCAGTTTTTTTCCGTAACCCTCTATACTATTTTGGACATGCAATGTGGGTGAAATGATGTTACCATGCCAAGTTTCAACATTTTCAGAGTTCAATTTGTAGTGATTTTCAATTTCACGGTCATTTAGCTCTCTAAACAAATCGGTAAATGACTGAAAAATAGCAAATGATGTTAGTAAGTGTTGAAAATTGATGCCGTC
>NW_025225635.1:180693-181391 GCF_018294505.1 Triticum aestivum | reverse complement strand
TCCGAAACCCTGATACTCTGAAAGAGATTGCCCAGTTTATACACGAAGTGCGTCCAGTTTTTGCCGTAACCCTCTCTACTCTTTTTCACATGCCATGTGGGTGAAATGATGATACCATGCCAAGTTTCAACCTTTTCAGAGTTCATTTTGTAGTGATTTTCAATTTCACGGACATTTAGCTCTCTAAACAAATAGGTAAATGACTGAAAAATAGCAAATGATGTTAGAACGTGTTGAAAATTGATGACCTCGCATTGAATGGTGCATACGGAACACAAAAAAAGTCTGGAGTTCAAATAAGTTTAAAAAAATGAAGTGCCCGTGTAACCGATGAGTTCTCGTCCGAATCCCTGATACTCCGAAAGAGATTGTCCAGTTTGTACACGAAGTGCATCCAGTTTTTTTTCCATAACCCTCTCTACTATTTTGGACATGCCATGTGGGTGAAATGATGTTACCATGCCAAGTTTCAACATGTTCAGAGTTCATTTTGTAGTGATTTTCAATTTCACGGTCATTTAGCTCTCTAAATAAATCGGTAAATGACTGAAAATAGCAAATGATGTTAGAAAGTGTTGAAAATTGATGACGTCGCTTTGAATGGTGCATACGGAACGCAAAACAAGTCTGGAGTTCGAATAAGTTTTAAAAAATGAAGTGCCCGTGTACCAGATGAGTTCTCGTCCGAAACCCTGATA
>NW_025225635.1:180031-180446 GCF_018294505.1 Triticum aestivum | reverse complement strand
GCTCTCTAAACAAATAGGTAAATGACTGAAAATAGCAAATGATGTTAGAACGTGTTGAAAATCGATGACCTCGCATTGAATGGTGCATACGGAACGCAAAAAAAAGTTTGGAGTTCAAATAAGTTTAAAAAAATGAAGTGCCCGTGTAACCGATGAGTTGTCGTCCGTATCCATGATACTCCAAAAGAGATTGTCCAGTTTGTACAAGAAGTGCCTCCAGTTTTTTTCCGTAACCCTCTATACTATTTTGGACATGCAATGTGGGTGAAATGATGTTACCATGCCAAGTTTCAACATTTTCAGAGTTCAATTTGTAGTGATTTTCAATTTCACGGTCATTTAGCTCTCTAAACAAATCGGTAAATGACTGAAAAATAGCAAATGATGTTAGTAAGTGTTGAAAATTGATGCCGTC
>NW_025225635.1:172814-179094 GCF_018294505.1 Triticum aestivum | reverse complement strand
AATAGCAAATGATGTTAGAAAGTGTTGAAAATTGATGACGTCTCTTTGGATGGTGCATAGGAACGCAAAAAATGATAGGAGTTCAAATAAGTTTAAAAAAATGAAGTGCCCGTGTAACAGAAGAGTTCTCGTCCGAAACCCTGATACTTCGAAAGAGATTGTTGTACACGAAGTGCGTCTAGTTTTTGCCGTAACCCTCTCTACTATTTTGCACATGCTATGTGGGTGAATGACGATACCATGCCAAGTTTCAACATTTTCAAAGTTCAATTTGTAGTGATTTTCAAATTCACAGTCATTTAGCTCTCTAAACAAATCGGTAAATGACTGAAAAATAGCAAATGATGTTAGAAAGTGTTGAAATTTTATGACGTTGCTTTGAATGGTGCATAGGAACGCAAAAAATACTGTAGTTCAAATAAGTTTAAAAAAATGAAGTGCCTGTGTACCAGATGAGTTCTCGTCCGAAACCCTGATAATCCGAAAGAGATTGCCAAGTTTGTACGCGAAGTGCATCCAGTTTTTTCCGTAACCCTCTCTACTCTTTTTCACATGCCATGTGGGTGAAATGATGATACCATGCCAAGTTTCAACCTTTTGAGAGTTCATTTTGTAGTGATTTTCAATTTCGCGGACATTTAGCTCTCTAAACAAATAGGTAAATGACTGAAAAATAGCAAATGATGTCAGAACGTGTTGAAAATTGATGACCTCGCTTTGAATGGTGCATACGGAACGCAAAAAAAGTCTGGAGTTCAAATAAGTTTAAAAAAATGAAGTGCTCGTGTAACCGATGAGTTCTCGTCCGAAACCCTAATACTCCGGAAGAGATTGTCCAGCTTGTACACGAAGTGCGTCCAATTTTTTTTCTGTAACCCTCTCTACTATTTTGGACTTGCCATGTGGGTGAAATGATGTTACCATGCCAAGTTTCAACATGTTCAGAGTTCATATTGTAGTGATTTTCAATTTCACGGTCATTTAGCTCTCTAAATATATCGGTAAATGACTGAAAATAGCGAATGATGTTAGAATGTGTTGAAAATTGATGACGTCGCTTTGAATGGTGCATACGGAATGCAAAAAAAGTCTGGTGTTCGAATAAGTTTTAAAAAATGAAGTGCCCGTGTAACAGATGAGTTCTCGTCCGAAACCCTGATACTCCAAAAGAGATTTTCCAGTTTGTACACGAAGTGCGTCCAGTTTTTTCCGTAACCCTCTCTACTATTTTGCACATGCTATGTGGGTCAATGACGATACCATGCCAAGTTTCAACATTTTCAGAGTTCAATTTGTAGTGATTTTCAATTTCACAGTCATTTAGCTCTCTAAACAAATCGGTAAATGACTGAAAAATAGCAAATGATGTTAGAAAGTGTTGAAATTTGATGACGTCTCTTTGGATGGTGCATAGGAATGCAAAAAATGATAGGAGTTCAAATAAGTTTAAAAAAATAAAGTGCCCGTGTAACAGAAGAGTTCTCGTCCGAAACCCTGATACTTCGAAAGAGATTGTTGTACACGAAGTGCGTCTAGTTTTTGCCGTAACCCTCTCTACTATTTTGCACATGCTATGTGGGTGAATGACGATACCATGCCAAGTTTCAACATTTTCAAAGTTCAATTTGTAGTGATTTTCAAATTCACGGTCATTTAGCTCTCTAAACAAATCGGTAAATGACTGAAAAATAGCAAATGATGTTAGAAAGTGTTGAAATTTTATGACGTCGCTTTGAATGGTGCATAGGAACGCAAAAAATACTGTAGTTCAAATAAGTTTAAAAAAATGAAGTGCCCGTGTACCAGATGAGTTCTCGTCCGAAACCCTGATACTCCGAAAGAGATTGCCCAGTTTGTACGCGAAGTGCGTCCAGTTTTTTCCGTAACCCTCTCTACTCTTTTTCACATGCCATGTGGGTGAAATGATGATACCGTGCCAAGTTTCAACCTATTCAGAGTTCATTTTGTAGTGATTTTCAATTTCACGGTCATTTAGTTCTCTAAACAAACAAGTAAATGACTGAAAAATAGCAAATGAGGTCAGAACATGTTGAAAATTGATGACCTCACTTTGAATGGTGCATACGGAACGCAAAAAAAGTCTGGAGTTCAAATAAGTTTAAAAAATGAAGTGCCCGTGTAACAGATGAGTTCTCGTCCGAAACCCTGATACTCCGAAAGAGATTGCCCAGTTTGTACCAGAAGTGCGTCCAGTTTTTGCCGTAACCCTCTCTACTTTTTTTCACATGCCTTGTGGGTGAAATGATGATACCATGCCAAGTTTCAACCTTTTCAGAGTTCATTTTGTAGTGATTTTCAATTTCGCAGACATTTAGCTCTCTAAACAAATAGGTAAATGACTGAAAAATAGCAAATGATGTCAGAACGTGTTGAAAATTGATGACCTCGCTTTGAATGGTGCATACGGAACCCAAAAAAAGTCTGGAGTTCAAATATGTTTAAAAAAATGAAGTGCTCGTGTAACCGATGAGTTCTCGTCCGAAACCCTAATACTCCGAAAGAGATTGTCCAGCTTGTACACGAACTGCGTCCCGTTTTTTTCCGTAACCCTCTCTACTATTATGGACATGCCATGTGGGTGAAATGATGTTACCATGCCATGTTTCAACATGTTCAGAGTTCATTTTGTAGTGATTTTCAATTTCACGGTCATTTAGCTCTCTAAATAAATCGGTAAATGACTGAAAATAGCGAATGATGTTAGAAAGTGTCGAAAATTGATGACGTCGCTTTGAATGGTGCATACGGAATGCAAAAAAGTCTGGAGTTCGAGTAAGTTTTACAAAATGAAGTGCCCGTGTAACAGATGAGTTCTCGTCCGAAACCCTGATACTCCAAAAGAGATTTTCCAGTTTGTACACGAAGTGCGTCCAGTTTTTGCCGTAACCCTCTCTACTATTTAGCACATGCTATGTGGGTCAATGACGATACCATGCCAAGTTTCTACATTTTCAGACTACAATTTGTAGTGATTTTCAATTTCACGGTCATTTAGCTCTCTAAACAAATCGGTAAATGACTGAAAAATAGCAAATGATGTTAGAAAGTGTTGAAAATTGATGACGTCTCTTTGAATGGTGCATACGAACGCAAAAAATGACAGGAGTTCAAATAAGTTTAAAAAAATGAAGTGCCAGTGTAACAGAAGAGTTCTCGTCCGAAACCCTGATACTCCGAAAGAGATTGCCCAGTTTGTACACGAAGTGCGTCTAGTTTTTGCCGTAACCCTCTCTACTATTTTGCACATGCTATGTGGGTGAATGACGATACCATGCCAAGTTTCAACATTGTCAGAGTTCAGTTTGTAGTGATTTTCAATTTCACGGTCATTTAGCTCTCTAAACAAATCGGTAAATGACTGAAAAATAGCAAATGATGTTAGAAAGTGTTGAAATTTTATGATGTCACTTTGAATGGTGCATAGGAACGCAAAAAAGTCTGGAGTTCAAATAAGTTTAAAGAAATGAAGTGCCCGTGTAACAGATGAGTTCTCATCCGAAACCCTGGTACTCCGAAAGAGATTGGCCAGTTTGTACACGAAGTGCGTCCAGTTTTTTCCATAACCCTCTCTACTATTTTGCACATGCTATGTGGGTGAAATGATGATACCATGCCAAGTTTCAACCTTTTTAGAGTTCATTTTGTAGTGATTTTCAGTTTCACGGACATTTAGCTCTCTAAACAATAGGTAAATGACTGAAAAACAGCAAATGGTGTCAGAACGTGTTGAAAATTGATGACGTCTCTCTGAATGGTGCATACGGAATGCAAAAAAAGTCTGGAGTTCAAATAAGTTTAAAAAAATGAAGTGCCCGTGTAACCGATGAGTTCTCGTCCGAAACACTGATACTCCGAAAGAGATTGTCCAGTTTTTATACGAAGTGCGTCCAGTTTTTTTCCGTAACCCTCTCTACTCTTTTTCACATGCCATGTGGGTGAAATGATGATACCATGCCAAGTTTCAACCTTTTCAGAGTTCATTTTGTAGTGATTTTTCAATTTCACGGTCATTTAGCTCTCTAAACAAATAGTTAAATGACTAAAAAATAGCAAATGATGTCAGCACGTGTTGAAAATTGATGGCCTCGCTTTGAATGGTGCATACGGAACGCAAAAAAAGTCTGGAGTTCAAATAAGTTTAAAAAAATGAAGTACCCGTGTAACAGATGAGTTCTCGTTCGAAACCCTGATACTCCGAAAGAGATTGTCCATTTTTTACACAATGTGTGTCTAGTTTTTGCCTTAACCCTCTACTCTTTTGCACATTCCATGTGGGTGAAATGATGATACCATGCCAAGTTTCAACCTTTTCAGAGTTCATTGTGTAGTGATTTTCAATTTCACGATCATTTAGCTCTCTAAACAAATCGGTAAATGACTGAAAATAGCTAATGATGTTAGAAAGTGTTGAAATTTTATGGCGTCGCTTTGAATGGTGCATAGGAACACAAAAAAAAGTGTGCAGTTCAAATAAGTTTAAAAAAATGAAGTGCCCGCGTAACAGATGAGTTCTCGTCCGAAACCATGATACTCCGAAAGAGATTGCCCAGTTTGTACGCGAAGTGCGTCCAGTTTTTGCCGTAACCCTCTCTACTCTTTTTCACATGCCATGTGGGTGAAATGATGATACCATGCCAAGTTTCAACCTTTTCAGAGTTCATTTTGTAGTGATTTTCAATTTCACGGTCATTTAGCTCTCTAAACAAATAGGTAAATACTGAAAAATAGCAAATCATGTCAGAATGTGTTGAAAATTGATGACCTTGCTTTGAATGGTGCATACGGAACGCAAAAAAAGTCTGGAGTTAAAACAAGTTAAAAAAAGGAAATGCCCGTATAACAGATGAGTTCTCGTCCTAAACCCTGATACTCCGAAAGAGTTTGCCCAGTTTTTACACGAAGTTTGTCCAGTTTTTGCCGTAACCCTCTCTACTCTTTTTCACATGCCATGTGGGTGAAATGATGATACCATGCCAAGTTTCAACCTTTTCAGAGTTCATTTTGTAGTGATTTTCAATTTCACGGACATTTAGCTCTCTAAACAAATAGGTAAATGACTGAAAAATAGCAAATGATGTCAGAACGTGTTGAAAATTGATGACCTCGCTTTGAATGGTGCATACGGAACGCAAAAAAAGTCTGGAGTTCAAATAAGTTTAAAAAAATGAAGTGCCCATGTAACCGATGAGTTCTTGTCCGAAACACTGATACTCCAAAAGACATTGTCCAGTTTTTACACGAAGTGCGTCCAGTTTTTTTCTGTAACCCTCTCTACTCTTTTTCACATGCCATGTGGGTGAAATGATGATACCATGCCAAGTTTCAACCTTTTCAGAGTTCATTTTGTAGTGATTTTTCAATTTCACGGTCATTTAGCTCTCTAAACAAATAGGTAAATGACTAAAAAATAGCAAATGATGTCAGCACGTGTTAAAAATTGATGGCCTCGCTTTGAATGGTGCATACGGAACGCAAAAAAAGTCTGGAGTTCAAATAAGTTTTAAAAAATGAAGTGCCCGTGTAACAGATGAGTTCTCGTTCGAAACCCTGATACTCCGAAAGAGATTGTCCATTTTTTACACAATGTGTGTCTAGTTTTTGCCGTATCCCTCTACTCTTTTGCACATTCCATGTGGGTGAAATGATGATACCATGCCAAGTTTCAACCTTTTCAGAGTTTATTGTGTACTAATTTTAAATTTCACGATCATTTAGCTCTCTAAACAAATCGGTAAACGACTTAAAATAGCAAATGATGTCAGAAAGTGTTGAAATTTTATGACGTCGCTTTGAATGGTGCATAGGAACACAAAAAAAAGTGTGCAGTTCAAATAAGTTTAAAAAAAATGAAGTGCCCGTGTAACAGATGAGTTCTCGTCCGAAACCCTGATACTCCGAAAGAGATTGCCCACTTTGTACGCGAAGTGCGTCCAGTTTTTGCCGTAACTCTCTCTACTCTTTTTCACATGCCATGTGGGTGAAATTATGATACCATGCCAAGTTTCAACCTTTTCAGAGTTCATTTTGTAGTGATTTTCAATTTCACGGTCATTTAGCTCTCTAAACAAATAGGTAAATGACTGAAAAATAGCAAATCATGTCACAACGTGTTGAAAATTGATGACCTCGCTTTGAATGGTGCATACGGAATGCCAAAAAAGTCTGGAGTTCAAATAAGTTAAAAAAATGATGTGCCCGTATAACAGATGAGTTCTCGTCCTAAACCCTGATACTCCGAAAGAGTTTGCCCAGTTTGTAC
>NW_025225635.1:167978-172356 GCF_018294505.1 Triticum aestivum | reverse complement strand
AGAGATTGTCCAGTTTTTACACGAAGTGCGTCCAGTTTTTTTCTGTAACCCTCTCTACTCTTTTTCACATGTCATGTGGGTGAAATGATGATACCATGCCAAGTTTCACCCTTTTCAGAGTTCATTTTGTAGTGATTTTTCAATTTCACGGTCATTTAGCTCTCTAAACAAATAGGTAAATGACTAAAAAATAGCAAATGATGTCAGCACGTGTTGAAAATTGATGGCCTCGCTTTGAATGGTGCATACGGAACGCAAAAAAAGTCTGGAGTTCAAATAAGTTTAAAAAAATGAAGTGCCCGTGTAACAGATGAGTTCTCGTTCGAAACCCTGATACTCCGAAAGAGATTGTCCATTTTTTACACAATGTGTGTCTAGTTTTTGCCGTAACCCTCTACTCTTTTGCACATTCCATGTGGGTGAAATGATGATACCATGCCAAGTTTCAACCTTTTCAGAGTTCATTGTGTAGTGATTTTCAATTTCACGATTATTTAGCTCTCTAAACAAATCGGTAAATGACTGAAAATAGCAAGTGATGTTCGAAAGTGTTGAAATTTTATGACGTCGCTTTGAATGGTGCATAGGAACACAAAAAAAGTGTGCAGTTCAAATAAGTTTAAAAAAAATGAAGTGCCCGTGTAACAGATGAGTTCTCGTCCGAAACCCTGGTACTCCGAAAGAGATTGTCCAGTTTGTACGCGAAGTGTGTCCAGTTTTTGCCGTAACCCTCTCTACTCTTTTTCACATGCCATGTGGGTGAAATGATGATACCATGCCAAGTTTCAACCTTTTCAGAGTTCATTTTGTAGTGATTTTTCAATTTCACGGTCATTTAGCTCTCTAAACAAATAGGTAAAAGACTAAAAAATAGCAAATGATGTCAGCACATGTTGAAAATTGATGGCCTCGCTTTGAATGGTGCATACGGAACGCAAAAAAAGTCTGGAGTTCCAATAAGTTTAAAAAATGAAGTGCCCGTGTAACAGATGAGTTCTCGTTCGAAACCCTGATACTCCGAAAGAGATTGTCCATTTTTTACACAATGTGTGTCTAGTTTTTGCCGTAACCCTATACTCTTTTGCACATTCCATGTGGGTCAAATGATGATACCATGCCAAGTTTCAACCATTTCAGAGTTCATTGTGTAGTGATTTTCAATTTCACGATCATTTAGCTCTCTCAACAAATCGGTAAATGACTGAAAATAGCAAATGATGTTAGAAAGTGTTGAAATTTTATGATGTCACTTTGAATGGTGCATAGGAACACAAAAAAAGTGTGCAGTTCAAATAAGTTTAAAAAAATGAAGTGCCCGTGTAACAGATGAGTTCTCGTCCGAAACCCTGATACTCCGAAAGAGATTGTCCAGTTTGTACGCAAAGTGCGTCCAGTTTTTGCCGTAACCCTCTCTACTCTTTTTCACATGCCATGTGGGTGAAATGATGATACCATGCCAAGTTTCAACCTTTTCAGAGTTCATTTTGTAGTGATTTTCAATTTCACGGTCATTTAGCTCTCTAAACAAATCGGTAAATGACTGAAAAATAGCAAATGATGTTAGAAAGTGTTGAAAATTGATGACATCTCTATGAATGGTGCATAGGAACTCAAAAAAAGTCTGGAGTTCAAATAAGTTACAAAAATGATGTGCCCGTATAACAGATGAGTTCTCGTCCTAAACCCTGATACTCCGAAAGAGTTTGCCCAGTTTGTACACGAAGTGTGTCCAGTTTTTTCCGTAACCCTCTCTACTCTCTTTCACATGCAATGTGGGTGAAATGATGATACCATGCCAAGTTTCAACCTTTTCAGAGTTCATTTTGTAGTGATTTTCAATTTCACGAACATTTAGCTCTCTAAACAAATAGGTAAATGACTGAAAAATAGCAAATGATGTCAGAACGTGTTGAAAATTGATGACCCCGCTTTGAATGGTGCATACGGAACGCAAAAAAAGTCTGGAGTTCAAATAAGTTTAAAAAAGTGAAGTGCCCGTGTAACCGATAAGTTCTCGTCCGGAACACTGATACTCCGAAAGAGATTGTCCAGTTTTTACACGAAGTGCGTCCAGTTTTTTTCCGTAACCCTCTCTACTCTTTTTCACATGCTATGTGGGTGAAATGATGATACCAGGCCAAGTTTCAACCTTTTTAGAGTTCATTTTGCAGTGATTTTTCAATTTCACGGTCATTTAGCTCTCTAAACAAATAGGTAAATGACTAAAAAATAGCAAATGATGTCAGCACATGTTGAAAATTGATGGCCTCGCTTTGAATGGTGCATACGGAATGCAAAAAAAGTATGGAGTTCGAATAAGTTTAAAAAAATGAAGTGCCCGTGTAACAGGTGAGTTCTCGTTCGAAACCCTGATACTCCGAAAGAGATTGTCCATTTTTTGCCGTAACCCTCTACTCTTTTGCACATTCCATGTGGGTGAAATGATGACACCATACCAAGTTTCAACCTTTTCAGAGTTCATTGTGTAGTGATTTTCAATTTCACGATCATTTAGCTCTCTAAACAAATCGGTAAATGACTGAAAATAGCAAATGATGTTAGAAAGTGTTGAAATTTTATGACGTCGCTTTGAATGGTGCATAGGAACACAAAAAAAAGTGTGCAGTTCAAATAAGTTTAAAAAAATGAAGTGTCCGTGTAACATATGGGTTCTGGTCCGAAACCCTGATACTCCGAAAGAGATTGCCCAGTTTGTACGCGAAGTGCGTCCAGTTTTTGCCGTAACCCTCTCTACTCTTTTTCACATGCCATGTGGGTGAAATGATGATACCATGCCAAGTTTCAATATTTTTAGAGTTCAATTTGTAGTGATTTTCAATTTCACGGTCATTTAGCTCTCTAAACAAATAGGTAAATGACTGAAAAATAGCAAATGATGTTAGAAAGTGTTGAAAATTGATGACGTCTCTCTGAATGGTGCATATGAACACAAAAAAAAGTCTGGAGTTCAAATAAGTTTATAAAAATGAAGTGCCCGTGTATCAGATGAGTTCTCGTTCGAAACCCTGATACTCAGAAAAAGATTGTCCAGTTTGTACACGAAGTGTGTCCAGTTTTTGCCGTAACCCTCTACTCTTTTGCACATTCCATGTGGGTGAAATGATGATACAAGGCCAAGTTTCATCCTTTTCAGAGTTCATTGTGTAGTGATTTTCAATTTCACGGTCATTTAGCTCTCTAAACAAATAGGTAAATGACTAAAAAATAGCAAATGATGTCAGCACATGTTGAAAATTGATGGCCTCGCTTTGAATGGTGCATATGGAACGCAAAAAAAGTCTGGAGTTCAAATAAGTTTAAAAAAATGAAGTGCCCGTGTAACAGATGAATTCTCGTTTGAAATCCTGATACTCCGAAAGAGATTGTCCATTTTTTACACAATATGTGTCTAGTTTTTATGGTAACCCTCTACTCTTTTGGACATTCCATGTGGGTGAAATGATGATACCATGCCAAGTTTCAACCTTTTCAGAGTTCATTGTGTAGTGATTTTCAATTTCACGATCATTTAGCTCTCTAAACAAATCGGTAAATGACTGAAAATAGCAAATGATGTTAGAAAGTGTTGAAATTTTATGACGTCACTTTGAATGGTGCATAGGAACACAAAAAAAGTGTGCAGTTCAAATAAGTTTAAAAAAATGAAGTGCCCGTGTAACAGATGAGTTCTCGTCCGAAACCCTGATACTCCGAAAGAGATTGCCCAGTTTGTACGCGAAGTGCGTCCAGTTTTTGCCATGACCCTCTCTACTCTTGTTCACATGCCATGTGGGTGAAATGATGATACCATGCCAAGTTTCAACCTTTTCAGAGTTCATTTTGTAGTGATTTTCAATTTCACAGACATTTATCTCTCTACACAAATAGGTAAATGACTGAAAAATAGCAAATGATGTCAGAACATGTTGAAAATTGATGACTTCTCTTTGAATGGTTAATACGGAACGCAAAAAAGTCTGGAGTTCAAATAAGTTTAAAAAATGAAGTGCCCATGTAACAGATGAGTTCTCGTCTGAAACCCTGATACTCCGAAAGAGATTGCCCAGTTTGTACACGAAGTGCGTCCAGTTTTTTCTGTAACCCTCTCTACTCTTTTTCACATGCCATGTGGGTGAAATGATGATACCATGCCAAGTTTCAACCTTTTCAGAGTTCATTTTGTAGTGATTTTCAATTTCACGGTCATTTAGCTCTCTAAACAAATAGGTAAATGACTGAAAATAGCAAATGATGTCAGAACGTGTTGAAATAGATGACCTCGCTTTGAATGGTGCATACGGAACGCTAAAAAAGTCTGTAGTTCAAATAAGTTTAAAAAATGAAGTGCCCCTGTAACCGATGAGTTCCCGTCCGAAAC
>NW_025225635.1:166082-167936 GCF_018294505.1 Triticum aestivum | reverse complement strand
CAATTTTCAACATGTTCAGAGTTCATTTTGTAGTGATTTTCAATTTCACGGACATTTAGCTCTCTAAACAAATAGGTAAATGACTGAAAAATAGCAAATGATGTCAGAACGTGTTGAAAATTGATGACCTCGCTCTGAATGGTGCATAGGAACGCAAAAAAAGTCTGGAGTTCAGATAAGTTTAAAAAAATGAAGTGCCCGTGTAACAGATGAGTTCTCGTCCGAAACCCTGATACTCCGAAAGAGATTGCCCAGTTTGTACGCGAAGTGCGTCCAGTTTTTGCCGTGACCCTCTCTACTCTTGTTCACATGCCATGTGGGTGAAATGATGATACCATGCCAAGTTTCAACCTTTTCAGAGTTCATTTTGTAGTGATTTTCAATTTCACAGACATTTATCTCTCTACACAAATAGGTAAATGACTGAAAAATAGCGAATGATGTCAGAACATGTTGAAAATTGATGACTTCTCTTTGAATGGTTCATACGGAACACAAAAATGTCTGGAGTTCAAATAAGTTTAAAAAATGAAGTGCCCATGTAACAGATGAGTTCTCGTCTGAAACCCTGATACTCCGAAAGAGATTGCCCAGTTTGTACACGAAGTGCGTCCAGTTTTTTCTGTAACCCTCTCTACTCTTTTTCACATGCCATGTGGGTGAAATGATGATACCATGCCAAGTTTCAACCTTTTCAGAGTTCATTTTGTAGTGATTTTCAATTTCACGGTCATTTAGCTCTCTAAACAAATAGGTAAATGACTGAAAATAGCAAATGATGTCAGAACGTGTTGAAATAGATGACCTCGCTTTGAATGGTGCATACGGAACGCTAAAAAAGTCTGTAGTTCAAATAAGTTTAAAAAATGAAGTGCCCCTGTAACCGATGAGTTCCCGTCCGAAACCCTGATACTCCAAAAGGGATTGTCCAGTTTGTACACGAAGTGCGTCTAGTTTTTTTCGTAACCCTCTCTACTATTTTGCACATGCCATGTGGGTGAAATGATGATACCATGCCAAGTTTCAACCTTTTCAGAGTTCATTTTGTAGTGATTTTCAATTTCACGGTCATTTAGCTCTGTAAACAAATCGGTAAATGACTGAAAAATAGCAAATGATGTTAGAAAGTGTTGAAAATTGATGACGTCTCTTTGAATGGTGCATAGGAACGCGAAAAAATGTCTGGAGTTCAAATAAGTTTAAAAAAATGAAGTGCCCATGTAACAGATGAATTCTCGTTCGAAACCCTGATACTCCGAAAGAGATTGTCCATTTTTTACACAATATGTGTCTAGTTTTTGCTGTAACCCTCTACTCTTTTGGACATTCCATGTGGGTGAAATGATGATAACATGCCAAGTTTCAACCTTTTCAGAGTTCATTGTGTAGTGATTTTCAATTTCACGATCATTTAGCTCTCTAAACAAATCGGTAAATGACTGAAAATAGCAAATGATGTTAGAAAGTGTTGAAATTTTATGACGTCGCTTTGAATGGTGCATAGGAACACAAAAAAAGTGTGCAGTTCAAATAAGTTTAAAAAAATGAAGTGCCCGTGTAACAGATGAGTTCTCGTCCGAAACCCTGATACTCCGAAAGAGATTGCCCAGTTTGTACGCGAAGTGCGTCCAGTTTTTGCCGTGACCCTCTCTACTCTTGTTCACATGCCATGTGGGTGAAATGATGATACCATGCCAAGTTTCAACCTTTTCAGAGGTCATTTTGTAGTGATTTTCAATTTCACGGTCATTTAGCTCTCTAAACAAATAGGTAAATGACTGAAAATAGCAAATGATGTCAGAACGTGTTGAAATAGATGACCTCGCTTTGAATGGTGCATACGGAACACAAAAA
>NW_025225635.1:165167-166072 GCF_018294505.1 Triticum aestivum | reverse complement strand
CAATTTTCAACATGTTCAGAGTTCATTTTGTAGTGATTTTCAATTTCACGGACATTTAGCTCTCTAAACAAATAGGTAAATGACTGAAAAATAGCAAATGATGTCAGAACGTGTTGAAAATTGATGACCTCGCTCTGAATGGTGCATAGGAACGCAAAAAAAGTCTGGAGTTCAGATAAGTTTAAAAAAATGAAGTGCCCGTGTAACAGATGAGTTCTCGTCCGAAACCCTGATACTCCGAAAGAGATTGCCCAGTTTGTACGCGAAGTGCGTCCAGTTTTTGCCGTGACCCTCTCTACTCTTGTTCACATGCCATGTGGGTGAAATGATGATACCATGCCAAGTTTCAACCTTTTCAGAGTTCATTTTGTAGTGATTTTCAATTTCACAGACATTTATCTCTCTACACAAATAGGTAAATGACTGAAAAATAGCGAATGATGTCAGAACATGTTGAAAATTGATGACTTCTCTTTGAATGGTTCATACGGAACACAAAAATGTCTGGAGTTCAAATAAGTTTAAAAAATGAAGTGCCCATGTAACAGATGAGTTCTCGTCTGAAACCCTGATACTCCGAAAGAGATTGCCCAGTTTGTACACGAAGTGCGTCCAGTTTTTTCTGTAACCCTCTCTACTCTTTTTCACATGCCATGTGGGTGAAATGATGATACCATGCCAAGTTTCAACCTTTTCAGAGTTCATTTTGTAGTGATTTTCAATTTCACGGTCATTTAGCTCTCTAAACAAATAGGTAAATGACTGAAAATAGCAAATGATGTCAGAACGTGTTGAAATAGATGACCTCGCTTTGAATGGTGCATACGGAACGCTAAAAAAGTCTGTAGTTCAAATAAGTTTAAAAAATGAAGTGCCCCTGTAACCGATGAGTTCCCGTCCGAAAC
>NW_025225635.1:164297-165157 GCF_018294505.1 Triticum aestivum | reverse complement strand
GAGTTCAGATAAGTTTAAAAAAATGAAGTGCCCGTGTAACAGATGAGTTCTCGTCCGAAACACTGATACTCCGAAAGAGATTGTCCAGTTTGTACACGAAGTGCGTCCAGTTTTTTTCCGTAACCCTCTCTACTCTTTTTCACATGCCATGTGGGTGAAATGATGATACCATGCCAAGTTTCATCCTTTCAAGAGTTCATTGTGTAGTGATTTTCAATTTCACAGTCATTTAGCTCTCTAAATAAATCCCTAAATGACTGAAAATAGCAAATGATGTTAGAATGTGTTGAAAATTGATGGCCTCGCTTTGAATGGTGCATACAGAACGCAAAAAAAGTCTGGAGTTCAAATAAATTTAAAAAAATGAAGTGCCCGTGTAACAGATGAGTTCTCATTCGAAACCCTGATACTCCAAAAGAGATTGTCCAGTTTGTACACGAAGTGTGTCCAGTTTTTGCTGTAACCCTCTACTCTTTTGCACATTCCATCTGGGTGAAATGATGATACCATGCCAAGTTTCAACCTTTTCAGAGTTCATTGTGTAGTGATTTTCAATTTCACGATCATTTAGCTCTCTAAACAAATCGGTAAATGACTGAAAATAGCAAATGATGTTAGAAAGTGTTGAAATTTTATGACGTTGCTTTGAATGGTGCATAGGAACACAAAAAAATTGTGAAGTTCAAATAAGTTTAAAAAAATGAAGTGCCCGTGTAACAGATGAGTTCTCGTCCGAAACCCTGATACTCCGAAAGAGATTGCCCAGTTTGTACGCGAAGTGCGTCCAGTTTTTGCCGTGACTCTCTCTACTCTTGTTCACATGCCATGTGGGTGAAATGATGATACCATGCCAAGTTTCA
>NW_025225635.1:163163-164287 GCF_018294505.1 Triticum aestivum | reverse complement strand
TGAAATAGATGACCTCGCTTTGAATGGTGCATACGGAACACAAAAAAAGTGTGCAGTTCAAATAAGTTTAAAAAAATGAAGTGCCCGTGTAACAGATGAGTTCTCGTCCGAAACCCTGATACTCCGAAAGAGATTGCCCAGTTTGTACGCGAAGTGCGTCCAGTTTTTGCCGTGACCCTCTTTACTCTTGTTCACATGCCATGTGGGTGAAATGATGATACCATGCCAAGTTTCAACCTTTTCAGAGTTCATTTTGTAGTGATTTTCAATTTCACGGTCATTTAGCTCTCTAAACAAATAGGTAAATGACTGAAAATAGCAAATGATGTCAGAACGTGTTGAAATAGATGACCTCGCTTTGAATGGTGCATACGGAACGCTAAAAAAGTCTGTAGTTCAAATAAGTTTAAAAAATGAAGTGCCCCTGTAACCGATGAGTTCCCGTCCGAAACACTGATACTCCAAAAGGGATTGTCCAGTTTGTACATGAAGTGCGTCTAGTTTTTTTCGTAACCCTCTCTACTATTTTGCACATGCCATGTGGGTGAAATGATGTTACCATGCCAATTTTCAACATGTTCAGAGTTCATTTTGTAGTGATTTTCAATTTCACGGACATTTAGCTCTCTAAACAAATAGGTAAATGACTGAAAAATAGCAAATGATGTCAGAACGTGTTGAAAATTGATGGCCTCGCTCTGAATGGTGCATAGGAACGCAAAAAAAGTCTAGAGTTCAGATAAGTTTAAAAAAATGAAGTGCCCGTGTAACAGATGAGTTCTCGTCCGAAACACTGATACTCCGAAAGAGATTGTCCAGTTTGTACACGAAGTGCGTCCAGTTTTTTTCCGTAACCCTCTCTACTCTTTTTCACATGCCATGTGGGTGAAATGATGATACCATGCCAAGTTTCATCCTTTCAAGAGTTCATTGTGTAGTGATTTTCAATTTCACAGTCATTTAGCTCTCTAAATAAATCCCTAAATGACTGAAAATAGCAAATGATGTTAGAATGTGTTGAAAATTGATGGCCTCGCTTTGAATGGTGCATACAGAACGCAAAAAAAGTCTGGAGTTCAAATAAATTTAAAAAAATGAAGTGCCCGTGTAACAGATGAGTTCTC
>NW_025225635.1:161554-163153 GCF_018294505.1 Triticum aestivum | reverse complement strand
CTTGTTCACATGCCATGTGGGTGAAATGATGATACCATGCCAAGTTTCAACCTTTTCAGAGTTCATTTTGTAGTGATTTTCAATTTCACGGTCATTTAGCTCTCTAAACAAATAGGTAAATGACTGAAAATAGCAAATGATGTCAGAACGTGTTGAAATAGATGACCTCGCTTTGAATGGTGCATACGGAATGCTAAAAAAGTCTATAGTTCAAATAAGTTTAAAAAATGAAGTGCCCCTGTAACCGATGAGTTCCTGTCCGAAACCCTGATACTCCAAAAGGGATTGTCCAGTTTGTACACGAAGTGCGTCTAGTTTTTTTCGTAACCCTCTCTACTATTTTGCACATGCCATGTGGGTGAAATGATGTTACCATGCCAATTTTCAACATGTTCAGAGTTCATTTTGTAGTGATTTTCAATTTCACGGACATTTAGCTCTCTAAAGAAATAGGTAAATGACTGAAAAATAGCAAATAATGTCAGAACGTGTTGAAAATTGATGGCCTCGCTCTGAATGGTGCATAGGAACGCAAAAAAAGTCTGGAGTTCAGATAAGTTTAAAAAAATGAAGTGCCCGTGTAACAGATGAGTTCTCGTCCGAAACACTGATACTCCGAAAGAGATTGTCCAGTTTGTACACGAAGTGCGTCCAGTTTTTTTCCGTAACCCTCTCTACTCTTTTTCACATGCCATGTGGGTGAAATGATGATACCATGCCAAGTTTCATCCTTTCAAGAGTTCATTGTGTAGTGATTTTCAATTTCACAGTCATTTAGCTCTCTAAATAAATCCCTAAATGACTGAAAATAGCAAATGATGTTAGAATGTGTTGAAAATTGATGGCCTCGCTTTGAATGGTGCATACAGAACGCAAAAAAAGTCTGGAGTTCAAATAAATTTAAAAAAATGAAGTGCCCGTGTAACAGATGAGTTCTCGTTCGAAACCCTGATACTCCAAAAGAGATTGTCCAGTTTGTACACGAAGTGTGTCCAGTTTTTGCTGTAACCCTCTACTCTTTTGCACATTCCATCTGGGTGAAATGATGATACCATGCCAAGTTTCAACCTTTTCAGAGTTCATTGTGTAGTGATTTTCAATTTCACGATCATTTAGCTCTCTAAACAAATCGGTAAATGACTGAAAATAGCAAATGATGTTAGAAAGTGTTGAAATTTTATGACGTTGCTTTGAATGGTGCATAGGAACACAAAAAAATTGTGAAGTTCAAATAAGTTTAAAAAAATGAAGTGCCCGTGTAACAGATGAGTTCTCGTCCGAAACCCTGATACTCCGAAAGAGATTGCCCAGTTTGTACGCGAAGTGCGTCCAGTTTTTGCCGTGACTCTCTCTACTCTTGTTCACATGCCATGTGGGTGAAATGATGATACCATGCCAAGTTTCAACCTTTTCAGAGTTCATTTTGTAGTGATTTTCAATTTCACGGTCATTTAGCTCTCTAAACAAATAGGTAAATGACTGAAAATAGCAAATGATGTCAGAACGTGTTGAAATAGATGACCTCGCTTTGAATGGTGCATACGGAACGCTAAAAAAGTCTATAGTTGAAATAAGTTTAAAAAATGAAGTGCCCCTGTA
>NW_025225635.1:161098-161544 GCF_018294505.1 Triticum aestivum | reverse complement strand
CTTGTTCACATGCCATGTGGGTGAAATGATGATACCATGCCAAGTTTCAACCTTTTCAGAGTTCATTTTGTAGTGATTTTCAATTTCACGGTCATTTAGCTCTCTAAACAAATAGGTAAATGACTGAAAATAGCAAATGATGTCAGAACGTGTTGAAATAGATGACCTCGCTTTGAATGGTGCATACGGAATGCTAAAAAAGTCTATAGTTCAAATAAGTTTAAAAAATGAAGTGCCCCTGTAACCGATGAGTTCCTGTCCGAAACCCTGATACTCCAAAAGGGATTGTCCAGTTTGTACACGAAGTGCGTCTAGTTTTTTTCGTAACCCTCTCTACTATTTTGCACATGCCATGTGGGTGAAATGATGTTACCATGCCAATTTTCAACATGTTCAGAGTTCATTTTGTAGTGATTTTCAATTTCACGGACATTTAGCTCTCTAAA
>NW_025225635.1:157662-161088 GCF_018294505.1 Triticum aestivum | reverse complement strand
CTCTCTAAACAAATAGGTAAATGACTGAAAATAGCAAATGATGTCAGAACGTGTTGAAATAGATGACCTCGCTTTGAATGGTGCATACGGAACGCTAAAAAAGTCTATAGTTGAAATAAGTTTAAAAAATGAAGTGCCCCTGTAACCGATGAGTTCCCGTCCGAAACCCTAATACTCCGAAAGAGATTGCCCAGTTTGTACACGAAGTGCATCCAGTTTTTGTTGTAACCCTCTCTACTCTTTTTCACATGCCATGTGGGTGAAATGATGATACCATGCCAAGTTTCAACCTTTTCAGAGTTCATTTTGTAGTGATTTTCAATTTCACGGTCATTTAGCTCTCTAAACAAATAGGTAAATGACTAAAAAATAGCAAATGTTGTTAGCACGTGTTGAAAATTGATGGCCTCGCTTTGAATGGTGCATACGGAACGCAAAAAAGTCTGGAGTTCAAATAAGTTTAAAAAAATGAAGTGCCCGTGTAACAGATGAGTTCTCGTTTGAAACCCTGATACTCCGAAAGAGATTGTCCATTTTTTACACAATATGTGTCTAGTTTTTGCCGTAACCCTCTTCTCTTTTGCACATTCCATGTGGGTGAAATGATGATACCATGCCAAGTTTCAACCTTTTCAGAGTTCATTGTGTAGTGATTTTCAATTTCAAGATCATTTAGCTCTCTAAACAAATCGGTAAATGACTGAAAATAGCAAATGATGTTAGAAAGTGTGCAGTTCAAATAAGTTTAAAAAAATGAAGTGCCCGTGTAACAGATGAGTTCTCGTCCGAAACCTTGATACTCCGAAAGAGATTGCCCAGTTTGTACGTGAAGTGCGTCCAGTTTTTGCCGTAACCCTCTCTACTCTTTTTCACATGCCATGTGGGTGAAATGATGATACCATGCCAAGTTTCAACCTTTTCAGAGTTCATTTTGTAGTGATTTTCAATTTCACACACATTTATCTCTCTAAAAAAATAGGTAAATGACTGAAAAATAGCAAATGATGTCAGAACATGTTGAAAATTGATGACGTCTCTTTGAATGGTGCATACGGAACGGAAAAAAGTCTGCAGTTCAAATAAGTTTAAAAAAATGAAGTGCCCGTGTAACAGATGATTTCTCGTCTGAAACCCTGATACTCCGAAAGAGATTGCCCAGTTTGTACACGAAGTGCATCCAGTTTTTTCTGTAACTCTCTCTACTCTTTTTCACATGCCATGTGGGTGAAATGATGATACCATGCCAAGTTTCAACCTTTTCAGAGTTCATTTTGTAGTGATTTTCAATTTCACGGTCATTTAGCCCTCTAAACAAATAGGTAAATGACTGAAAAATAGCAAATGATGTCAGAACGTGTTGAAAATAGATGACCTCGCTTTGAATGGTGCATACGGAACGCTATAAAAGTCTGGAGTTCAAATAAGTTTAAAAAAATGAAGTGCCCCTGTAACCGATGTGTTCCCGTCCGAAACCCTAATACTCCAAAAGGGATTGTCCAGTTTGTACACGAAGTGCGTCTAGTTTTTTTCTTAACCCTCTCTACTATTTTGCACATGCCATGTGGGTGAAATGATGTTACCATGCCAATTTTCAACATGTTCAGAGTTCATTTTGTAGTGATTTTCAATTTCACGGTCATTTAGCTCTCTAAATAAATCCGTAAATTACTGAAAATAGCAAATGATGTCAGAACGTGTTGAAAATTGATGACGTCGCTTTGAATGGTGCATACGGAACGCAAAAAAGTCTGGAGTTCAAATAAGTTTAAAAAAATGAAGTGCCCGTGTAACAGATGAGTTCTCGTCCGAAACCCTGATACTCCGAAAGAGATTTTCTAGTTTGTACACGAAGTGCGTCTAGTTTTTGCCGTTACCCTTTCTACTATTTTGCACATGCTATGTGGGTGAATGACGATACCATGCCAAGTTTCAACATTTTCAGAGTTCATTTTGTAGTGATTTTCAATTTCACGGTCATTTAGCTCTCTAAACAAATTGGTAAATGACTGAAAAATAGCAAAGATGTTAGAAAGTGTTGAAAATTGATGACGTCTCTTTGAATGGTGCATAGGAACGCAAAAAAATGTCTGGAGTTCAAATAAGTTTAAAAAAATGAAGTGCCCGTGTAACAGATGAGTTCTCGTTCGAAACCCTGATACTCCGAAAGAGATTGTCCAGTTTGTACACGAAGTGTGTCCAGTTTTTGTCGTAACCCTCTACGCTTTTGCACATTCCATGTGGGTGAAATGATGATACCATGCCAAGTTTCAACCTTTCAAGAGTTCATTGTGTAGTGATTTTCAATTTCACAGTCATTTAGCTCTCTAAATAAATCCCTAAATGACTAAAAATAGCAAATGATGTTAGAATGTGTTGAAAATTGATGGCCTCGCTTTGAATGGTTCATACAGAACGCAAAAAAAGTCTGGAGTTCAAATAAATTTAAAAAAATGAAGTGCCCGTGTAACAGATGAGTTCTCGTTCGAAACCCTGATACTCCGAAAGAGATTGTCCAGTTTGTACACGAAGTGTGTCCAGTTTTTGCGGTAACCCTCTACTCTTTTGCACATGCTATGTGGGTGAATGACGATACCATGCCAAGTTTCAACATTTTCAGAGTACATTTTGTAGTGATTTTCAATTTCACGGTCATTTAGCTCTCTAAACAAATCGGTAAATGACTGAAAAATAGCAAATGATGTCAGAAAGTGTTGAAAATTGATGACGTCTCTTTGAATGGTGCATAGGAACGCAAAAAAAATGTCTGGAGTTCAAATAAGTTTAAAAAAATGAAGTGCCCGTGTAACAGATGAGTTCTCATTCGAAACCCTGATACTCCGAAAGAGATTGTCCACTTTGTACACGAAGTGTGTCCAGTTTTTGTCGTAACCCTCTCTACTCTTTTGCACATTCCATGTGGGTGAAATGATGATACCATGCCCAGTTTCAACCTTTTCAGAGTTCATTTTGTAGTGATTTTCAATTTCACAGACATTTATCTCTCTAAACAAATAGGTAAATGACTGAAAAATAGCAAATGATGTCAGAACATGTTGAAAATTGATGACTTCTCTTTGAATGGTGCATACGGAACGCAAAAAAGTCTGGAGTTCAAATAAGTTTAAAAAATGAAGTGCCCGTGTAACAGATGAGTTCTCGTCTGAAACCCTGATACTCCGAAAGAGATTGCCCAGTTTGTACACGAAGTGCGTCTAGTTTTTTCTGTAACCCTCTCTACTCTTTTTCACATGCCATGTGGGTGAAATGATGATACCATGCCAAGTTTCAACCTTTTCAGAGTTCATTTTGTAGTGATTTTGAATTTCACGGTCATTTAGCTCTCTAAACAAATAGGTAAATGACTGAAAAATAGCAAATGATGTCAGAACATGTTGAAAATAGATGACCTCACTTTGAATGGTGCAT
>NW_025225635.1:156181-157546 GCF_018294505.1 Triticum aestivum | reverse complement strand
AAAATGAAGTGCCCCTGTAACCGATGAGTTCCCGTCCGAAACCCTGATACTCCAAAAGGGATTGTCCAGTTTGTACACGAAGTGCGTCTAGTTTTTTTCATAACCCTCTCTACTATTTTGCACATGCCATGTGGGTGAAATGATGTTACCATGCCAATTTTCAACATGTTCAGAGTTCATTTTGTAGTGATTTTCAATTTCACGGTCATTTAGCTCTCTAAATAAATCCGTAAATTACTGAAAATAGCAAATGATGTCAGAACGTGTTGAAAATTGATAACGTCGCTTTGAATGGTGCATACGGAATGCAAAAAAGTCTGGAGTTCAAATAAGTTTAAAAAAATGAAGTGCCCCATTAACCGATGAGTTCTCGTCCGAAACCCTGATACTCCGAAAGGGATTGTCCAGTTTGTACACGAAGTGCGTCTAGCTTTTTTCGTAACCCTCTCTACTATTTTGCACACGCCATGTGGGTGAAATGATGTTACCATGCCAAGTTTCAACATGTTCAGAGTTCATTTGTAGTGATTTTCAATTTCACGGTCATTTAGATCTCTAAATAAATCCGTAAATTATTGAAAATAGCAAATGATGTCAGAACGTGTTGAAAATTGACGACGTTGCTCTGAATGGTGCATACGGAACGCAAAAAAGTCTGGAGTTCAAATAAGTTTAAAAAAATGAAGTGCCCGTGTAACAGATGAGTTCTCGTCCGAAACCCTGATACTCCGAAAGAGATTTTCCAGTTTGTACACGAAGTGCCTCCAGTTTTTGCCATAACCCTTTCTACTATTTTGCACATGCTATGTGGGTGAATGACGATACCATGCCAAGTTTCAACATTTTCAGAGTACATTTTGTAGTGATTTTCAATTTCACGGTCATTTAGCTCTCTAAACAAATCGGTAAATGACTGAAAAATAGCAAATGATGTCAGAAAGTGTTGAAAATTGATGACGTCTCTTTGAATGGTGCATAGGAACGCAAAAAAAATGTCTGGAGTTCAAATAAGTTTAAAAAAATGAAGTGCCCGTGTAACAGATGAGTTCTCATTCGAAACCCTGATACTCCGAAAGAGATTGTCCACTTTGTACACGAAGTGTGTCCAGTTTTTGTCGTAACCCTCTCTACTCTTTTGCACATTCCATGTGGGTGAAATGATGATACCATGCCCAGTTTCAACCTTTTCAGAGTTCATTTTGTAGTGATTTTCAATTTCACAGACATTTATCTCTCTAAACAAATAGGTAAATGACTGAAAAATAGCAAATGATGTCAGAACATGTTGAAAATTGATGACTTCTCTTTGAATGGTGCATACGGAACGCAAAAAAGTCTGGAGTTCAAATAAGTTTAAAAAATGAA
>NW_025225635.1:141305-155994 GCF_018294505.1 Triticum aestivum | reverse complement strand
CGTCCGAAACCCTGATACTCCAAAAGGGATTGTCCAGTTTGTACATGAAGTGCATCTAGTTTTTTCGTAACCCTCTCTACTATTTTGCACATGCCATGTGGGTGAAATGATGTTACCATGCCAATTTTCAACATGTTCAGAGTTCATTTTGTAGTGATTTTCAATTTCACGGTCATTTAGCTCTCTAAATAAATCCATAAATTACTGAAAATAGCAAATGATGTCAGAACGTGTTGAAAATTGATGACGTCGCTTTGAATGGTGCATACGGAACGCAAAAAAGTCTGGAGTTCAAATAAGTTTAAAAAAATGAAGTGCCCGTGTAACAGATGAGTTCTCGTCCGAAACCCTGATACTCCGAAAGAGATTTTCCAGTTTGTACACGAAGTGCGTCCAGTTTTTGCCGTTACCCTTTCTACTATTTTGCACATGCTATGTGGGTGAATGACGATACCATGCCAAGTTTCAACATTTTCAGAGTTCATTTTGTAGTGATTTTCAATTTCACGGTCATTTAGCTCTCTAAACAAATCGGTAAATGACTGAAAAATAGCAAATGATGTTAGAAAGTGTTGAACATTTATGATGTCTCTTTGAATGGTGCATAGGAACGCAAAAAAATGTCTGGAGTTCAAATAAGTTTAAAAAAATGAAGTGCCCGTGTAACAGATGAGTTCTAGTTCGAAACCCTGATACTCCGAAAGAGATTGTCCAGTTTGTACACGAAGTGTGTCCAGTTTTTGTCGTAACCCTCTACTCTTTTGCACATTCCATGTGGGTGAAATGATGATACCATGCCAAGTTTCAACCTTTGAAGAGTTCATTGTGTAGTGATTTTCAATTTCACAGTCATTTAGCTCTCTAAATAAATCCGTGAATGACTGAAAATAGCAAATAATGTTAGAATGTGTTGAAAATTGATGGCCTCGCTTTGAATGGTGCATACGGAACGCAAAAAAAGTCTAGAGTTCAAATAAGTTTAAAAAAATGAAGTGCCCGTGTAACAGATGAGTTCTCGTTCGAAACCCTGATACTCCGAAAGAGATTGTCCAGTTTGTACACGAAGTGTGTCCAGTTTTTGCCGTAACCCTCTACTCTTTTGCACATTCCATGTGGGTGAAATTATGATACCATGCCAAGTTTCAACCTTTTCAGAGTTCATTGTGTAGTGATTTTCAATTTCACGATCATTTAGCTCTCTAAACAAATCGGTAAATCACTGAAAATAGCAAATTATGTTAGAAAGTGTTGAAATTTTATGACGTTGCTTTGAATGGTGCATAGGAACACAAAAAAAGTGTGCAGTTCAAATAAGTTTAAAAAATGAAGTGACCGTGTAACAAATGAGTTCTCGTCTGAAACCCTGATACTCCGAAAGAGATTGCCCAGTTTCTACGCGAAGGGCGTCCAGTTTTTGCCGTAACCCTCTCTACTCTTTTTCACATGCCATGTGGGTGAAATGATGATACCATGCCAAGTTTGAACCTTTTCAGAGTTCATTTTGTAGTGATTTTCAATTTCACAGACATTTATCTCTCTAAACAAATAGGTAAATGACTGAAAAATAGCAAATGATGTCAGAACATGTTGAAAATTGATGACTTCTCTTTGAATGGTGCATACGGAACGCAAAAAAGTCTAGAGTTCAAATAAGTTTAAAAAAATGAAGTGCCCTTGTAACAAATGAGTTCTCGTCTGATACCCTGATACTCCGAAAGAGATTGCCCAGTTTGTACACGAAGTGCATCCAGTTTTTGCTGTAACCCTCTCTACTCTTTTTCACATGCCATGTGGGTGAAATGATGATACCATGCCAAGTTACAGCCTTTTCAGAGTTCATTTTGTAGTGACTTTCAATTTCACGGTCATTTAGCTCTCTAAACAAATAGGTAAATGACTGAAAAATAGCAAATGATGTCAGAACATGTTGAAAATAGATGACCTCGCTTTGAATGGTGCATACGGAACGCTAAAAAAGTCTGGAGTTCAAATAAGTTTAAAAAAATGAAGTGCCCCTGTAACCGATGAGTTCTCGTCCGAAACCCTGATACTCCGAAAGGGATTGTCCAGTTTGTACACGAAGTGCGTCTAGTTTTTTTTCGTAACCCTCTCTACTATTTTGCACATGCCATGTGTGTGAAATGATGTTACCATGCCAAGTTTCAACATGTTCAGAGTTCATTTTGTAGTGATTTTCAATTTCACGGTCATTTAGCTCTCTAAATAAATCCTTAAATTACTGAAAATAGCAAATGATGTCAGAACGTGTTGAAAATTTATGACGTCGCTTTGAATGGTGCATACGGAATGCAATAAAGTCTGGAGTTCAAATAAGTTTAAAAAAATGAAGTGCCCGTGTAACAGATAAGTTCTCGTCCGAAACCCTGATACTCCGAAAGAGACTTTCCAGTTTGTACACGAAGTGTGTCCAGTTTCTGCCGTAACCCTCTCTACTATTTTGCACATGCTATGTGGGTGAATGAAGATACCATGCCAAGTTTCAACATTTTCAGAGTTCATATTGTAGTGATTTTCAATTTCACGGTCATTTAGCTCTCTAAACAAATCGGTAAATGACTAAAAAATAGCAAATGATGTTAGAAAGTGTTGAAAATTGATGACGTCTCTTTGAATGGTGCATAGGAACGCAAAAAATGTCTGGAGTTCAAATAAGTTTAAAAAAATGAAGTGCCCGTGTAACAGATGAGTTCTAGTTCAAAACCCTGATACTCCGAAAGAGATTGTCCAGTTTGTACATGAAGTGTGTCCAGTTTTTGTTGTAACCCTCTACTCTTTTGCACATTCCATGTGGTTGAAATGATGATACCATGCCAAGTTTCAACCTTTCAAGAGTTCATTGTGTAGTGATTTTCAATTTCACAGTCATTTAGCTCTCTAAATAAATCCGTGAATGACTGAAAATAACAAATGATGTTAGAATGTGTTGAAAATTGATGGCCTCACTTTGAATGGTGCATACGGAACGCAAAAAAAATCTAGAGTTCAAATAAGTTTAAAAAAATGAAGTGCCCGTGTAACAGATGAGTTCTCGTTCGAAACCCTGATACTCCGAAAGAGATTGTCCAGTTTGTACACGAAGTGTGTCAAGTTTTTGCCGTAACCCTCTACTCTTTTGCACATTCCATGTGGGTGAGATTATGATACCATGCCAAGTTTCAACCTTTTCAGAGTTCATTGTGTAGTGATTTTCAATTTCACGATCATTTAGCTCTCTAAACAAATCGGTAAATGACTGAAAATAGCAAATGATGTTAGAAAGTGTTGAAATTTTATGACGTTGCTTTGAATGGTGCATAGGAACACAAAAAAAGTGTGCAGTTCAAATAAGTTTAAAAAATGAAGTGCCCGTGCAACAAATGAGTTCTCGTCCAAAACCCTGATACTCCGAAAGAGATTGCCCAGTTTGTACGTGAAGTGCGTCCAGTTTTTGCCGTACCCCTCTCTACTCTTTTTCACATGCCATGTGGGTGAAATGATGATACCATGCCAAGTTTGAACCTTTTCAGAGTTCATTTTGAAGTGATTTTCAATTTCACAGACATTTATCTCTCTAAACAAATAGGTAAATGACTGAAAAATAGCAAATGATGTCAGAACATGTTGAAAATTGATGACTTCTCTTTGAATGGTGCATACGGAACGCAAAAAAGTCTAGAGTTCAAATAAGTTTAAAAAAATGAAGTGCCCATGTAACAAATGAGTTCTCCTCTGATTCCCTGATACTCCGAAAGAGATTGCCCAGTTTGTACACGAAGTGCATCCAGTTTTTGCTGTAACCCTCTCTACTCTTTTTCACATGCCATGTGGGTGAAAATATGATACCATGCCAAGTTTCAGCCTTTTCAGAGTTCATTTTGTAGTGATTTTCAATTTCACGGTCATTTAGCTCTCTAAACAAATAGGTAAATGACTGAAAAATAGCAAATGATGTCAGAACATGTTGAAAATAGATGACCTCGCTTTGAATGGTGCATACGGAATGCTAAAAAGTCTGGAGTTCAAATAAGTTTAAAAAAATGAAGTGCCCCTGTAACCGATGAGTTCTCGTCCGAAACCCTGATACTCCGAAAGGGATTATCCAGTTTGTACACGAAGTGCGTCTAGTTTTTTTCGTAACCCTCTCTACTATTTTGCACATGCCATGTGGGTGAAATGATGTTACCATGCCAAGTTTCAACATGTTCAGAGTTCATTTTGTAGTGATTTTCAATTTCACGGTCATTTAGCTCTCTAAATAAATCCTTAAATTACTGAAAATAGCAAATGATGTCAGAACGTGTTGAAAATTGATGACGTTGCTTTGAATGGTGCATACGGAACGCAAAAAAGTCTGGAGTTCAAATAAGTTTAAAAAATGAAGTGCCCCATTAACCGATGAGTTCTCGTCCGAAACCCTGATACTCCGAAAGGGATTGTCCAGTTTGTACACGAAGTGCGTCTAGCTTTTTTCGTAACCTTCTCTACTATTTTGCACATGCCATGTGGGTGAAATGATGTTACCATGCCAAGTTTCAACATGTTCAGAGTTCATTTTGTAGTGATTTTCAATTTCACGGTCATTTAGCTCTCTAAATAAATCCGTAAATTACTGAAAATAGCAAATGATGTCAGAACGTGTTGAAAATTAATGACGTTGCTTTGAATGGTGTATACGGAATGCAAAAAAGTCTGGAGTTCAAATAAGTTTAAAAAAATGAAGTGCCCGTGTAATAGATGAGTTCTCATCCGAAACCCTGATACTCCGAAAGAGATTTTCCAGTTTGTACACGAAGTGCGTCCAGTTTTTTCCATAACCCTTTCTACTATTTTGCACATGCTATGTGGGTGAATGACGATACCATGCCAAGTTTCAACATTTTCAGAGTTCATTTTGTAGTGATTTTCAATTTCACGGTCATTTAGCTCTCTAAATAAATCCTTAAATTACTAAAAATAGCAAATGATGTCAGAACGTGTTGAAAATTGATGATGCTGCTTTGAATGGTGCATACGGAACGCAAAAAAGTTTGGAGTTCAAATAAGTTTAAAAAAATGAAGTGCCCCATTAACCGATGAGTTCTCGTCCGAAACCCTGATACTCCGAAAGGGATTGTCTAGTTTGTACACGAAGTGCGTCTAGCTTTTTTCGTAACCCTCTCTACTATTTTGCACATGCCACGTGGGTGAAATGATGTTACCATGCCAAGTTTCAACATGTTCAGAGTTCATTTTGTAGTGATTTTCAATTTCACGGTCATTTAGCTCTCTAAATAAATCCTTAAATTACTGAAAATAGCAAATGATGTCAGAACGTGTTGAAAATTGATGACGTTGCTTTGAATGGTGCATACGGAAAGCAATAAAGTCTGGAGTTCAAATAAGTTTAAAAAAATGAAGTGCCCGTGTAACAGATAAGTTCTCGTCCGAAACCCTGATACTCCGAAAGAGACTTTCCAGTTTGTACACGAAGTGTGTCCAGTTTCTGCCGTAACCCTCTCTACTATTTTGCACATGCTATGTGGGTGAATGAAGATACCATGCCAAGTTTCAACATTTTCAGAGTTCATATTGTAGTGATTTTCAATTTCACGGTCATTTAGCTCTCTAAACAAATCGGTAAATGACTGAAAAATAGCAAATGATGTTAGAAAGTGTTGAAAATTGATGACGTTGCTTTGAATGGTGCATATGGAACGCAAAAAAGTCTGGAGTTCAAATAAGTTTAAAAAAATGAAGTGCCCGTGTAACAGATGAGTTCTCGTCCGAAACCCTGATACTCCGAAAGAGATTTTCCAGTTTGTACACGAAGTGCGTCCAGTTTTTGCCATAACCCTTTCTACTATTTTGCACATGCTATGTGGGTGAATGACGATACCATGCCAAGTTTCAACATTTTCAGAGTTCATTTTGTAGTGATTTTCAATTTCACGGTCATTCAGCTCTCTAAACAAATCGGTAAATGACTGAAAAATAGCAAATGATGTCAGAAAGTGTTGAAAATTGATGACGTCTCTTTGAATGGTGCATAGGAACGCAAAAAAATGTCTGGAGTTCAAATAAGTTTAAAAAAATGAAGTGCCCGTGTAACAGATGAGTTCTCGTTCGAAACCCTGATACTCCGAAAGAGATTGTCCACTTTGTACACGAAGTGTGTCCAGTTTTTGTTGTAACCCTCTACCCTTTTGCACATTCCATGTGGGTGAAATGATGATACCATGCCAAGTTTCAACCTTTCAAGAGTTCATTGTGTAGTGATTTTCAATTTCACAGTCATTTAGCTCTCTAAATAAATCCGTAAATGACTAAAAATAGCAAATGATGTTAGAATGTGTTCAAAATTGATAATATCGCTTTGAATGGTGCATACAGAACGCAAAAAAAGTCTGGAGTTCAAATAAGTTTAAAAAATGAAGTGCCCGTGTAACAGATGAGTTCCCGTCCGGAACCCTGATACTCCAAAAGAGATTTTCCAGTTTGTACACGAAGTGCGTCCAGTTTTTGCCGTAACCCTCTACTCTTTTGCACATTCCATGTGGGTGAAATGATGATACCATGCCAAGTTTCAACATTTTCAGAGTTCATTTTATAGTGATTTTCAATTTCACTGTCATTTAGCTCTCTAAACAAATCGGTAAATGACTGAAAAATAGCAAATGATGTTAGAAAGTGTTGAAAATTGATGACGTCGCTTTGAATGGTGCATAGGAACACAAAAAAAGTGTGCAGTTCAAATAAGTTTAAAAAAATGAAGTGCCCCTGTAACCGATGAGTTCTCGTCCGAAACCCTGATACTCCGAAAGGGATTGTCCAGTTTGTACACGAAGTGCGTCTAGTTTTTTTCGTAACCCTCTCTGCTATTTTGCACATGCCATGTGGGTGAAATGATGTTACCATGCCAAGTTTCAACATGTTCAGAGTTCATTTTGTAGTGATTTTCAATTTCACGGTCATTTAGCTCTCTAAATAAATTCGTAAATTACTGAAAATAGCAAATGATGGCAGAACATGTTGAAAATTGATGTCGTTGCTTTGAATGGTGCATACAGTACGCAAAAAAGTCTGGAGTTCAAATAAGTTTAAAAAAATGAAGTGCCCATGTAACAGATGAGTTCTCGTCCAAAACCCTGATACTCCGAAAGAGATTTTCCAGTTTGTACACGAAGTGCGTCCAGTTTTTGCCATAACCCTTTCTACTATTTTGCACATGCTATGTGGGTGAATGACGATACCATGCCAAGTTTCAACATTTTCAGAGTTCATTTTGTAGTGATTTTCAATTTCACGGTCATTTAGCTCTCTAAACAAATCGGTAAGTGACTGAAAAATAGCAAATGATGTCAGAAAGTGTTGAAAATTGATGACGTCTCTTTGAATGGTGCATAGGAACGCAAAAAAAAGTCTGGAGTTCAAATAAATTTAAAAAAATGAAGTGCCCCATTAACCGATGAGTTCTCGTCCGAAACCCTGATACTCCGAAAGGGATTGTCCAGTTTGTACACGAAGTGCGTCTAGCTTTTTTGGTAACCCTCTCTACTATTTTGCACATGCCATGTGGGTGAAATGATGTTACCATGCCAAGTTTCAAAATGTTCAGAGTTCATTTTGTAGTGATTTTCAATTTCATGGTCATTTAGCTCTCTAAATAAATCCGTAAATTACTGAAAATAGCAAATGATGTCAGAACATGTTGAAAACTGACGACGTTGCTTTGAATGGTGCATACGGAATGCAAAAAAGTCTGGAGTTCAAATAAGTTTAAAAAAATGAAGTGCCCGTGTAACAGATGAGTTCTCGTCCGAAACCCTGATACTGCGAAAGAGATTTTCCAGTTTGTACACGAAGTGCGTCCAGTTTTTGCCATAACCCTTTCTACTATTTTGCACATTCTATGTGGGTGAATGACGATACCATGCCAAGTTTCAACATTTTCAGAGTTCATTTTGTAGTGATTTTCAATTTCACGGTCATTTAGCTCTCTAAACAAATCAGTAAATGACTGAAAAATAGCAAATGATGTCAGAAAGTGTTGAAAATTGATGGCGTCTCTTTGAATGGTGCATAGGAACGCAAAAAAATGTCTGGAGTTCAAATAAGTTTAGAAAAATGAAGTGCCCGTGTAACAGATGAGTTCTCGTTCGAAACCCTGATACTCCAAAAGAGATTGTCCACTTTGTACACGAAGTGTGTCCAGTTTTTGTCGTAACCCTCTACTCTTTTGCACATTCCATGTGGGTGAAATGATGATACCATGCCAAGTTTTAACCTTTCAAGAGTTCATTGTGTAGTGATTTTCAATTTCACGGTCATTTAGCTCTCTAAATAAATCTGTAAATGACTGAAAATAGCAAATGATGTTAGAATGTGTTGAAAATTGATGACATCGCTTTGAATGGTGCATACGGAACGCAAAAAAAGTCTGGAGTTCAAATAAGTTTAAAAAATGAAGTGCCCGTGTAACAGATGAGTTCTCGTCCGAAACCCTGATACTCCAAAATAGATTCTCCAGTTTGTATACGAAGTGCGTCCAGTTTTTGCCGTAACCCTCTACTCTTTTGCACATTCCATGTGGGTGAAATGATGATACCATGCCAAGTTTCAACATTTTCAGAGTTCATTTTATAGTGATTTTCAATTTCACTGTCATTTAGCTCTCTAAACAAATCGGTAAATGACTGAAAAATAGTAAAAGATGTTAGAAAGTGTTGAAAATTGATGACGTCTCTTTGAATTGTGCATAGGAACGCAAAAAAATGTCTGGAGGTCAAAGAAGTTTTAAAAAATGAAGTGCCCGTGTAACAGATGAGTTCTCGTTCGAAACCCTGATACTCCGAAAGAGATTGTCCAGTTTGTACACCAAGTGCGTCCAGTTTTTGCCGTAACCCTCTCTACTATTTTGCACATGCTATGTCGGTGAATGACGATACCATGCCAAGTTTCAACATTTTCAGAGTTCAATTTGTAGTGATTTTCAATTTCACGGTCATTTAGCTCTCTAAACAAATTGGTAAAAGACTGCAAAATAGCAAATGATGTTAGAAAGTGTTGAAAATTGATGTCGTCTCTTTGAATGGTGCATGGGAACGCAAAAAAAAGTCTGGATTTCAAATAAGTTTAAAAAAATGAAGTGCCCATGTATCAGATGAGTTCTCGTTCGAAACCCTGATACTCCAAAAAAGATTGTCCAGTTTGGACATGAAGTGTGTCCAGTTTTTGCCATAACCCTCTACTCTTTTGCACATTCCATGTGGGTGAAATGATGATACCAGGCCAAGTTTCATCCTTTTCAGAGTTCATTGTGTAGTGATTTTCAATTTCACGGTCATTTAGCTCTCTAAACAAATCGGCAAATGACTGAGAATAGCAAATGATGTTAGAAAGTGTTGAAAATTTATAACGTCGCTTTGAATGGTGAATAGGAACGTGAAAAAAGTCTGGTGTTCAAATAAGTTTAAAAAAATGAAGTGCCCGTGTAACAGATGAGTTCTCGTCCGAAACCCTGATAATCCGAAAGAGATTACCCAGTTTGTACGCGAAGTGCGTCCAGTTTTTGCCGTAACCCTCTCTACTGTTTTTCACATGCCACGTGGGTGAAATAATGATACCATGCCAAGTTTCAACCTTTTTAGAGTTCATTTTGTAGTGATTTTCAATTTCACGGTCATTTAGCTCTCTAAACAAATAGGTAAATGACTGAAAAAATAGCAAATCATGTCAGAACATGTTGAAAATTGATGACCATGCTTTGAATGGTGCATATAGAACGCAAAACAGTCTGGAGTTCAAATAAGTTTAAAAAAATGAAGTGCCCGTATAACAGATGAGTTCTCGTCCTAAACCCTGATACTCCGGAAGAGATTGCCCAGTTTGTACATGAAGTGCGTCCAGTTTTTGCCGTAACCCTCTCTACTCATTTTCACATGCCATGTGGGTGAAATGATGATACCATACCAAGTTTCAACCTTTTCAGAGTTCATTTTGTAGTGATTTTCAATTTCACGGACATTTAGCTCTCTAGAAAAATAGGTAAATGACTGAAAAAATAGCAAATGATGTCAGAACGTGTTGAAAATTGATGACCTCGCTTTGAATGGTGCATACGGAACGCAAAAAAAGTCCTGAGTTCAAATAAACTTAAAAAAATGAAGTGCCCGTGTAACCGATGAGTTCTCGTCCGAAACACTGATACTCTGAAAGAGATTATCCAGTTTTTACACGAAGTGCGTCCAGTTTTTTTCCGTAACCCTCTCTACTCTTTTTCACATGTCATGTGGGTGAAATGATGATACCATGCCAAGTTTCAACCTTTTCAGAGTTCATTTTGTAGTGATTTTTCAATTTCACGGTCATTTAGCTCTCTAAACAAATAGGTAAATGACTAAAAAATAGCAAATGATGTCAGCACGTGTTGAAAATTGATGACCTCGCTTTGAATGGTGCATACGGAACGCAAAAAAAGTCTGGAGTTCAAATAAGTTTAAAAAAATGAAGTGCCCGTGTAACAGATGAGTTCTCGTCTGAAACCCTGATACTCCGAAAGAGATTGCCCACTTTGTACACGAAGTGCGTCCAGTTTTTGCTGTAACCCTCTCTACTCTTTTTCACATGCCACGTGGGTGAAATGATGATACTTTGCCAAGTTTCAACCTTTTCAGAGTTCATTTTGTAGTGATTTTCAATTTCACGGTCATTTAGCTCTCTAAACAAATAGGTAAATGACTAAAAAATAGCACATGATGTCAGAACATGTTGAAAATAGATGACCTCGCTTTGAATGGTGCATACGGAATGCTAAAAAAGTCTAGAGTTCAAATAAGTTTAAAAAAATGAAGTGCCCCTGTAAACGATGAGTTCTCGTCCGAAACCCTAATACTCCGAAAGGGATTATCCAGTTTGTACACGAAGTGCGTCTAGTTTTTTTCGTAACCCTCTCTACCATTTTGCACATGCCATGTGGGTGAAATGATGTTACCATGCCAAGTTTCAACATGTTTAGAGTTCATTTTGTTGTGATTTTCAATTTCACGGTCATTTAGCTCTATAAATAAATCCGTAAATTACTGAAAATAGCAAATGATGTCAGAACATGTTGAAAATTGATGATGTCGCTTTGAATTTTGCATACGGAACGCAAAAAAGTCTGGAGTTCAAATAAGTTTAAAAAAATGAAGTGCCCGTGTAACAGATGAGTTCTCGTCCGAAACCCTGATACTCCGAAAGAGATTTTCCAGTTTGTACACGAAGTGCGTCCAGTTTTTGCCGTAACCCTTTCTACTATTTTGCACATGCTATGTGGGTGAATGACGATACCATGCCAAGTTTCAACATTTTCAGAGTTCATTTTGTAGTGATTTTCAATTTCTCGGTCATTTAGCTCTCTAAACAAATTGGTAAATGACTGAAAAATAGCAAATGATGTCAGAAAGTGTTGAAAATTGATGATGTCTCATTGAATGGTGAATAGGAACGCAAAAAAACGTCTGGAGTTCAAATAAGTTTAAAAAAATGAAGTGCCTGTGTAACAGATGAGTTCTCGTCCGAAACCCTGATACTCCGAAAGAGATTTTCAAGTTTGTACACGAAGTGCGTCCAGTTTATGCCGTAACCCTTTCTACTATTTTGCACATGCTATGTGGGTGAATGACGATACCATGCCAAGTTTCAACATTTTCAGAGTTCATTGTGTCGTGATTTTCAATTTCACAGTCATTTAGCTCTCTAAATAAATCCGTAAATGACTGAAAATAGCAGATGATGTTAGAATGTGTTGAAAATTGATGACATCGCTTTGAATGGTGCATACGGAACGCAAAAAAAGTCTGGAGTTCAAATAAGTTTAAAAAATAGTAGTGCCCGTGTAACAGATGAGTTCTCGTCCGAAACCCTGATACTCCGAAAGAGATTGTCCAGTTTGTACAAGAAGTGTGTCCAGTTTTTGCCGTAACCATCTACTCTTTTGCACATGCCATGTGGGTGCAATGATGTTACCATGCCAAGTTTCAACCTATTCAGAGTTCATTGTGTAGTGATTTTCAATTTCACGATTATTTAGCTCTCTAAACAAATCGGTAAATGATTGAAAACAGCAAATGATGTTAGAAAGTGTTGAAATTTTATGACATCGCTTTGAATGGTGCATAGGAATGCAAAAAAGTGTGCAGTTCAAATAAGTTTAAAAAAATGAAGTGCCTGTGTAACTGATGAGTTCTCGTCTGAAACCCTGATACTCCGAAAGAGATTGCCCAGTTTGTACGCGAAGTGCGTCCAGTTTTTGCCGTAACCCTCTCTAGTCTTTTCACATGCCATGTGGGTGAAATGATGATACCATGCTAAGTTTCAACCTTTTCAGAGTTCATTTTGTAGTGATTTTCAATTTCACGGTCATTTAGCTCTCTAAACAAATAGGTAAATGACTGAAAAATAGCAAATGATGTCAGAACGTGTTGAAAATTGATGACCTCGCTTTGAATGGTGCAAACGGAACGCAAAAATGTATAGAGTTCAAATAAGTTTAAAAAATGAAGTGCCCATGTAACAGATGAGTTCTCGTCCGAAACCCTGATACTCCGAAAGAGATTGCCCAGTTTGTACACGAAGTGCATCTAGTTTTTGCTGTAACCCTCTGTACTCTTTTTCACATGCCATGTGGGTGAAATGATGATACCATGCCAAGTTTCAACCTTTTCAGAGTTCATTTTGTAGTGATTTTCAATTTCGCGGTCATTTAGCTCTCTAAACGAATAGGTAAATGACTGAAAAATAGCAAATGATGTCAGAACATGTTGAAAATTGATGGCCTCGCTTTGAATGGTCCACACGGAACGCTAAAAAAGTCTGCAGTTCAAATAAGTTTAAAAAAATGAAGTGCCCCTGTAACCGATGAGTTCTCGTCCAAAACCCTGATACTCCGAAAGGGATTGGCCAGTTTGTACACGAAGTGCGTCCAGTTTTTTTCCGTAACCCTCTCTACTATTTTGCACATGCCATGTGGGTGAAATGATGTTACCATGCCAAGTTTCACCATGTTCAGAGTTCATTTTGTAGTGATTTTCAATTTCACGGTCATTTAGCTCTCTAAATAAATCCGTAAATGACTGAAAATAGCAAATGATGTCAGGAAGTGTTGAAAATTGATGATGTAGCTTTGAATGGTGCATACGGCACGCAAAAAAAGTCTGGAGTTCAAATAAGTTTAAAAAAATGAAGTGCCCATGTAAGAGATGAGTTCTCGTCCGAAACCCTATTACTCCGAAAGAGACATTCCAGTTTGTACACGAAGTGCGACCAGTTTTGCCGTTACCCTCTCTACTATTTTGCACATGCTATGTGGGTGAATGACGATACCATGCCAAGTTTCAACATTTTCAGAGTTCATTTTGTAGTGATTTTCAATTTCACGGTCATTTAGCTCTCTAAACAAATCGGTAAATGACTGAAAAATAGCAAATGATGTTAGAAAGTGTTGAAAATTGATGAAGTCTCATTGAATGGTGCATAGGAACGCAAAAAAATGTCTGGAGTTCAAATAAATTTAAAAAAATGAAGTACCCGTTTATCAGATGAGTTCTCGTTCGAAACCCTGATACTCCGAAAAAGATTGTCCAATTTGTACATGAAGTGTGTCCAGTTTTTGCCGTAACCCTCTACTCTTTTGCACATTCCATGTGGGTGAGATGATGATACCAGGCCAAGTTTCATCCTTTTCAGAGTTCATTGTGTAGTGATTTTCAACTTCACAGTCATTTAGCTCTCTAAACAAATCGGCAAATGACTGAAAATAGCAAATGATGTTAGAAAGTGTTGAAATTTTATGACGTCAATTTGAATGGTGAATAGGAACACAAAAAAAGTCTGGTGTTCAAATAAGTTTTAAAAAATGAAGTGCCCGTGTACCAGATGAATTCTCGTCCGAAACCCTGATACTCCGAAAGAGATTGCCCAGTTGGCACGCGAACTGCGTCTAGTTTTTGCCGTAACCCTCTCTACTCTTTTTCACATGCCATCTGGGTGAAATGATGATACCATGCCAAGTTCCAACCTTTTCAGAGTTCATTTTGTAGTGATTTTCAATTTCACGGACATTTAGCTCTCTAAACAAATAGGTAAATGACTGAAAAATAGCAAATGATGTCAGAGCGTGTTGAAAATTGATGACCTCGCTTTGAATGGTGCATACGGAACGCAAAAAAAGTCTGGAGTTCAAATAAGTTTAAAAAATGAAGTGCCCGTGTAACCGATGAGTTCTCGTCGGGAACCCTGATACTTCGAAAGAGATTGTCCAGTTTGTACATGAAGTGCGTCCAGTTTTTTCCGTAACCCTCTCTACTATTTTGCACATGCTATGTGGGTCAATGACGATACCATGCCAAGTTTCAACATTTTCAGAGTTCAATTTGTAGTGATTTTCAATTTCACGGTCATTTAGCTCTCTAAACAAATGGGTAAATGACAGAAAAATAGCAAATGATGTTAGAAAGTGTTGAAAATTGATGATGTCTCTTTGAATGGTGCATAGGAACGCAAAAAATGACTGGAGATCAAATAAGTTTTGAAAAATGAAGTGCCCGTGTAACAGAAGAGTTCTCGTCCGAAACCCTGATACTCCGAAAGAGATTGCCCAGTTTGTACACGAAGTGCGTCCAGTTTTTGCCGTAACCCTCTCTTCTATTTTGCACATGCTATGTGGGTGAAT
>NW_025225635.1:139770-140765 GCF_018294505.1 Triticum aestivum | reverse complement strand
TCTCTTTGAATGGTGCATAGGAACGCAAAAAATGACTGGAGATCAAATAAGTTTTGAAAAATGAAGTTCCCGTGTAACAGAAGAGTTCTCGTCCGAAACCCTGATACTCCGAAAGAGATTGCCCAGTTTGTACACGAAGTGCGTCCAGTTTTTGCCGTAACCCTCTCTTCTATTTTGCACATGCTATGTGGGTGAATGACGATACCATGCCAAGTTTCAACATTTTCAGAGTTCAATTTGTAGTGATTTTCAATTTCACGGTCATTTAGCTCTCTAAACAAATCGGTAAATGACTGAAAAATAGCAAATGATGTTCGAAAGTGTTGAAAATTGATGACGTCTCTTTGAATGGTGCATAGGAAGGCAAAAAAATGTCTGGAGTTCAAATAAGTTTAAAAAAATGAGGTGCCCGTGTAACAGACGAGTTCTCGTTCGAAACCTTGATACTCCGGAAGAGATTGTCCAGCTTGTACACGAAGTCTGTCCAGTTTTTGCCGTAACCCTCTACTCTTTTGCACATTCCATGTGGGTGAAATGATGATACCATGCCAAGTTTCAGCCTTTTCAGAGTTCATTGTGTAGTGATTTTCAATTTCACGGTCATTTAGCTCTCTAAACAAATCGGTAAATGACTGAAAATAGCAAATAATGTTAGAAAGTGTTGAAATTTTATGACGTCGCTTTGAATGGTGCATAGGAACGCAAAAAAGTCTGGAGTTCAAATAAGTTTTAAAAAATGAAGTTCCCGTGTACCAAATGAATTCTCGTCCGAAACCCTGATACTCCGAAAGAGATTGCCCAGTTTGTATGTGAAGTGCGTCCAGTTTTTTCCGTAACCCTCTCTACTCTTTTTCACATGCCGTGTGGGTGAAATGATGATACCATGCCAAGTTTCAACCTTTTTAGTGTTCATTTTGTAGTGATTTTCAATTTCACGGACATTTAGCTCTCTAAACAAATAGGTAAATGACTGAAAAATAGCAAATGATGTCAGA
>NW_025225635.1:132727-139760 GCF_018294505.1 Triticum aestivum | reverse complement strand
ATTTTGCACATGCTATGTGGGTGAATGACGATACCATGCCAAGTTTCAACATTTTCAGAGTTCAATTTGTAGTGATTTTCAATTTCACGGTCATTTAGCTCTCTAAACAAATCGGTAAATGACTGAAAAATAGCAAATGATGTTCGAAAGTGTTGAAAATTGATGACGTCTCTTTGAATGGTGCATAGGAACGCAAAAAAATGTCTGGAGTTCAAATAAGTTTAAAAAAATGAGGTGCCCGTGTAACAGACGAGTTCTCGTTCGAAACCTTGATACTCCGAAAGAGATTGTCCAGCTTGTACACGAAGTCTGTCCAGTTTTTGCCGTAACCCTCTACTCTTTTGCACATTCCATGTGGGTGAAATTATGATACCATGCCAAGTTTCAGCCTTTTCAGAGTTCATTGTGTAGTGATTTTCAATTTCACGGTCATTTAGCTCTCTAAACAAATCGGTAAATGACTGAAAATAGCAAATAATGTTAGAAAGTGTTGAAATTTTATGACGTCGCTTTGAATGGTGCATAGGAACGCAAAAAAGTCTGGAGTTCAAATAAGTTTTAAAAAATGAAGTTCCCGTGTACCAAATGAATTCTCGTCCGAAACCCTGATACTCCGAAAGAGATTGCCCAGTTTGTATGTGAAGTGCGTCCAGTTTTTTCCGTAACCCTCTCTACTCTTTTTCACATGCCGTGTGGGTGAAATGATGATACCATGCCAAGTTTCAACCTTTTTAGTGTTCATTTTGTAGTGATTTTCAATTTCACGGACATTTAGCTCTCTAAACAAATAGGTAAATGACTGAAAAATAGCAAATGATGTCAGAGCGTGTTGAAAATTGATGACCTCGCTTTGAATGGTGCATACGGAACGCAAAAAAAGTCTGGAGTTCAAATAAGTTTAAAAAATGAAGTGCCCGTGTAACCGATGAGTTCTCGTCTGGAACCCTGATACTTCGAAAGAGATTGTCCAGTTTGTACAGGAAGTGCGTCCAGTTTTTTTCTGCAACCCTCTCTACTATTTTGCACATGCCATGTGGGTGAAATGATGTTACCGTGCCAAGTTTCAACATGTTCAGAGTTCATTTTGTAGTGATTTTCAATTTCACGGTCATTTAGCTCTCTAAATAAATCGGTAAATGATTGAAAATAGCAAATGATGTTAGAAAGTGTTGAAAATTGATGACATCGCTTTGAATGGTACATACGGAACGCAAAAAAAGTCTGGAGTTCAAATAAGTTTAAAAAAATGAAGTGCCCGTGTAACAGATGAGTTCTCGTCCGAAACCCTGATACTCCAAAAGAGATTTTCCAGTTTGTACATGAAGTGCGTCCAGTTTTTTCCGTAACCCTCTCTACTATTTTGCACATGCTATGTGGGTCAATGACGATACCATGCCAAGTTTCAACATTTTCAGAGTTCAATTTGTAGTGATTTTCAATTTCACGGTCATTTAGCTCTCTAAACAAATGGGTAAATGACAGAAAAATAGCAAATGATGTTAGAAAGTGTTGAAAATTGATGATGTCTCTTTGAATGGTGCATAGGAACGCAAAAAATGACTGGAGATCAAATAAGTTTTGAAAAATGAAGTGCCCGTGTAACAGAAGAGTTCTCGTCCGAAACCCTGATACTCCGAAAGAGATTGCCCAGTTTGTACACGAAGTGCGTCCAGTTTTTGCCGTAACCCTCTCTTCTATTTTGCACATGCTATGTGGGTGAATAACGATACCATGCCAAGTTTCAACATTTTCAGAGTTCAATTTGTAGTGATTTTCAATTTCACGGTCATTTAGCTCTCTAAACAAATCGGTAAATGACTAAAAAATAGCAAATGATGTTCGAAAGTGTTGAAAATTGATGACGTCTCTTTGAATGGTGCATAGGAACGCAAAAAAATGTCTGGAGTTCAAATAAGTTTAAAAAAATGAGGTGCCCGTGTAACAGACGAGTTCTCGTTCGAAACCTTGATACTCCGAAAGAGATTGTCCAGCTTGTACACGAAGTCTGTCCAGTTTTTGCCGTAACCCTCTACTCTTTTGCACATTCCATGTGGGTGAAATGATGATACCATGCCAAGTTTCAGCCTTTTCAGAGTTCATTGTGTAGTGATTTTCAATTTCACGGTCATTTAGCTCTCTAAACAAATCGGTAAATGACTGAAAATAGCAAATAATGTTAGAAAGTGTTGAAATTTTATGACGTCGCTTTGAATGGTGCATAGGAACGCAAAAAAGTCTGGAGTTCAAATAAGTTTTAAAAAATGAAGTTCCCGTGTACCAAATGAATTCTCGTCCGAAACCCTGATACTCCGAAAGAGATTGCCCAGTTTGTATGTGAAGTGCGTCCAGTTTTTTCCGTAACCCTCTCTACTCTTTTTCACATGCCGTGTGGGTGAAATGATGATACCATGCCAAGTTTCAACCTTTTTAGTGTTCATTTTGTAGTGATTTTCAATTTCACGGACATTTAGCTCTCTAAACAAATAGGTAAATGACTGAAAAATAGCAAATGATGTCAGAACGTGTTGAAAATTGATGACCTCGCTTTGAATGGTGCATACGGAACGCAAAAAAAGTCTGGAGTTCAAATAAGTTTAAAAAAATGAAGTGCCCGTGTAACCGATGAGTTCTCGTCCGAAACCCTGATACTCCGAAAGAGATTGTCCAGTTTGTACACGAAGTGCGCCCAGTTTTTTCTGTAACCCTCTCTACTATTTTGCACATGCCATGTGGGTGAAATGATGTTACCATGCCAAGTTTCAACATGTTCAGAGTTCATTTTGAAGTGATTTTCAATTTCACGGTCATTTAGCTCTCTAAATAAATCGGTAAATGACTAAAAATAGCAAATGATGTTAGAAAGTGTTGAAAATTGATGACGTCGCTTTGAATGGTGCATACGGAACACAAAAAAAATCTGGAGTTCAAATAAGTTTAAAAAAATGAAGTGCCCGTGTCACAGATGAGTTCTCGTCCGAAACCCTGATACTCCAAAAGAGATTTTCCAGTTTGTACACGAAGTGCGTCCAGTTTTTGCCGTAACCCTCTCTACTATTTTGCACATGCTATGTGGGTCAATGACGATACCATGCCAAGTTTCAACATTTTCAGAGTTCAATTTGTAGTAATTTGCAATTTCACAGTCATTTAGCTCTCTAAACAAATCTGTTAATGACTGAAAAATAGCAAATGAAGTTAGCAAGTGTTGAAAATTGATGACGTCTCTTTGAATGGTGCACGGGAACGCAAAAAATGACTGGAGTTCAAATAAGTTTAAAAAAATGAAGTGCCCGTGTAACAGAAGAGTTCTCATCCGAAACCCTGATACTCCGAAAGAGATTGCCCTGTTTGTACACGAAGTGCGTCCAGTTTTTGCCGTAACCCTCTCTACTATTTTGCACATGCTATGTGGGTGAATGACGATACCATGCCAAGTTTCAACATTTTCAGAGTTCAATTTGTAGTGATTTTCAATTTCACGGTCATTTAACTCTCTAAATAAATCGGTAAATGACTGAAAAATAGCAAATGATGTTAGAAAGTGTTGAAAATTGATGACGTCTCTTTGAATGGTGCATAGGAACACAAAAAAATGTCTGGAGTTCAAATAAGTTTAAAAAAATGAAGTGCCCGTGTAACAGATGAGTTCTCGTTCGAAACCCTGATACTCCGAAAGAGATTGTCCAGTTTGTACACGAAGTGTGTCCAAATTTTGCCGTAACCCTCTACTCTTTTGCACATTCTATGTGGGTGAAATGATGATACAATGCCAAGTTTCAACCTTTTAAGAGTTCATTGTGTAGTAATTTTCAATTTCACGGTCATTTAGCTCTCTAAACAAATCGGTAAATGACTGAAAATAGCAAATGATGTTAGAAAGTATTGAAATTTTATGACGTCGCTCTGAATGGTGCATAGGAACACAAAAAAGTCTGGAGTTCAAATAAGTTTAAAAAAATGAAGTGCCCATGTACCAGATGAGTTCTCGTCCAAAACCTTGATACTCCGAAAGAGATTGCCCAGTTTGTACGCGAACTGTGTCCAGTTTTTTCCATACCCTCTCTACTCTTTTTCACATGCCATGTGGGTGAAATGATGATACCATGCCAAGTTTCAACCTTTTCAGAGTTCATTTTGTAGTGATTTTCAATTTCACGGTCATTTAGTTCTCTAAACAAACAGGTAAATAACTGAAAATAGCAAATGAGGTCAGAACATGTTAAAATTGGTGACCTCGCTTTGAATGGTGCATATGGAACGCAAAAATGTCTGGAGTTCAAATAAGTTTAAAAAAATGAAGTGCCCGTGTAACAGATGAGTTCTCGTCCGAAACCCTGATACTCCAAAAGAGATTGCCCAGTTTGTACATGAAGTGCGTCCAGTTTTTGCCGTAACCCTCTCTACTATTTTGCACATGCTATGTGGGTGAATGACGATACCATGCCAAGTTTCAACATTTTCAGAGTTCAATTTGTAGTGATTTTCAATTTCACGGTCATTTAGCTCTCTAAACAAATCGGTAAATGACTGAAAAATGATGTTAGAAACTGTTGAAAATTGATGACGTCTCTTTGAATGGTGCATAGGAACGCAAAAAAGTCTGGAGTTCAAATAAGTTTAAAAAACTGAAGTGCCCGTGTAACAGACAAGTTCTCGTTCGAAACCCTGATACTCCGAAAGAGATTGTCCATTTTTTACACAATGTGTGTCTAGTTTTTGCCGTAACCCTCTACTCTTTTGCACATTCCATGTGGGTGAAATGATGATACCATGCCAAGTTTCAACCTTTTTAGAGTTCATTGTGTAGTGATTTTCAATTTCACAGTCATTTGGCTCTCTAAACAAATCGGTAAATGACTGAAAATAGCAAATGATGTTAGAAAGTGTTGAAATTTTATCACGTCGCTTTGAATGGTGCATAGGAACGCAAAAAATTCTGTAGTTCAAATAAGTTTAAAAAAATGAAGTGCCCGTGTAACTGATGAGTTCTCGTCCGAAACCCAGATACTCCGAAAGAGATTGCCCAGTTTGTACGCGAAGTGCGTCCAGTTTTTGCCGTAACCCTCTCTACTCTTTTTCACATGCCATGTGGGTGAAATGACGATACCATGCCAAGTTTCAACATTTTCAGAGTTCAATTTGTAGTGATTTTCAATTTCACGGTCATTTAGCTCTCTAAACAAATCAGTAAATGACTGAAAAATGATGTTAGAAACTGTTGAAAATTGATGACGTCTCTTTGAATGGTGCATAGGAATGCAAAAAAGTCTGGAGTTCAAATAAGTTTAAAAAATGAAGTGCCCGTGTAACAGACAAGTTCTCGTTCGAAACCCTGATACTCCGAAAGAGATTGTCCATTTTTTACACAATGTGTGTCTAGTTTTTGCCGTAACCCTCTACTCTTTTGCACATTCCATGTGGGTGAAATGATGATACCATGCCAAGTTTCAACCTTTTCAGAGTTCATTGTGTAGTGATTTTCAATTTCAAAGTCATTTAGCTCTCTAAACAAATCGGTAAATGACTGAAAATAGCAAATGATGTTAGAAAGTGTTGAAATTTTATCACGTCGCTTTGAATGGTGCATAGGAACGCAAAAAAGTCTGTAGTTCAAATAAGTTTAAAAAAATGAAGTGCCCGTGTAACTGATGAGTTCTCGTCCGAAACCCAGATACTCCGAAAGAGATTGCCCAGTTTGTTCGCGAAGTGCGTCCAGTTTTTGCCGTAACCCTCTCTACTCTTTTTCACATGCCATGTGGGTGAAATGACGATACCATGCCAAGTTTCAACATTTTCAGAGTTCAATTTGTAGTGATTTTCAATTTCACGGTCATTTAGCTCTCTAAACAAATCGGTAAATGACTGAAAAATGATGTTAGAAACTGTTGAAAATTGATGACGTCTCTTTGAATGGTGCATAGGAACGCAAAAAAGTCTGGAGTTCAAATAAGTTTAAAAAATGAAGTGCCCGTGTAACAGACAAGTTCTCGTTCGAAACCCTGATACTCCGAAAGAGATTGTCCATTTTTTACACAATGTGTGTCTAGTTTTTGCCGTAACCCTCTACTCTTTTGCACATTCCATGTGGGTGAAATGATGATACCATGCCAAGTTTCAACCTTTTTAGAGTTCATTGTGTAGTGATTTTCAATTTCACAGTCATTTGGCTCTCTAAACAAATCTGTAAATGACTGAAAATAGCAAATGATGTTAGAAAGTGTTGAAATTTTATCACGTCGCTTTGAATGGTGCATAGGAACGCAAAAAATTCTGTAGTTCAAATAAGTTTAAAAAAATGAAGTGCCCGTGTAACTGATGAGTTCTCGTCCGAAACCCAGATACTCCGAAAGAGATTGCCCAGTTTGTTCGCGAAGTGCGTCCAGTTTTTGCCGTAACCCTCTCTACTCTTTTTCACATGCCATGTGGGTGAAATGACGATACCATGCCAAGTTTCAACATTTTCAGAGTTCAATTTGTAGTGATTTTCAATTTCACGGTCATTTAGCTCTCTAAACAAATCGGTAAATGACTGAAAAATGATGTTAGAAACTGTTGAAAATTGATGACGTCTCTTTGAATGGTGCATAGGAACACAAAAAAGTCTGGAGTTCAAATAAGTTTAAAAAATGAAGTGCCCGTGTAACAGACAAGTTCTCGTTCGAAACCCTGATACTCCGAAAGAGATTGTCCATTTTTTACACAATGTGTGTCTAGTTTTTGCCGTAACCCTCTACTCTTTTGCACATTCCATGTGGGTGAAATGATGATACCATGCCAAGTTTCAACCTTTTCAGAGTTCATTGTGTAGTGATTTTCAATTTCACAGTCATTTAGCTCTCTAAACAAATCAGTAAATGACTAAAAATAGCAAATGATGTTAGAAAGTGTTGAAATTTTATCACGTCGCTTTGAATGGTGCATAGGAACGCAAAAAAGTCTGTAGTTCAAATAAGTTTAAAAAAATGAAGTGCCCGTGTAACTGATGAGTTCTCGTCCGAAACCCAGATACTCCGAAAGAGATTGCCCAGTTTGT
>NW_025225635.1:130534-132717 GCF_018294505.1 Triticum aestivum | reverse complement strand
CAATTTCACGGTCATTTAGCTCTCTAAACAAATCGGTAAATGACTGAAAAATGATGTTAGAAACTGTTGAAAATTGATGACGTCTCTTTGAATGGTGCATAGGAATGCAAAAAAGTCTGGAGTTCAAATAAGTTTAAAAAATGAAGTGCCCGTGTAACAGACAAGTTCTCGTTTGAAACCCTGATACTCCGAAAGAGATTGTCCATTTTTTACACAATGTGTGTCTAGTTTTTGCCGTAACCCTCTACTCTTTTGCACATTCCATGTGGGTGAAATGATGATACCATGCCAAGTTTCAACCTTTTCAGGGTTCATTGTGTAGTGATTTTCAATTTCAAAGTCATTTAGCTCTCTAAACAAATCGGTAAATGACTGAAAATAGCAAATGATGTTAGAAAGTGTTGAAATTTTATCACGTCGCTTTGAATGGTGCATAGGAACGCAAAAAAGTCTGTAGTTCAAATAAGTTTAAAAAAATGAAGTGCCCGTGTAACTGATGAGTTCTCGTCCGAAACCCAGATACTCCGAAAGAGATTGCCCAGTTTGTTCGCGAAGTGCGTCCAGTTTTTGCCGTAACCCTCTCTACTCTTTTTCACATGCCATGTGGGTGAAATGACGATACCATGCCAAGTTTCAACATTTTCAGAGTTCAATTTGTAGTGATTTTCAATTTCACGGTCATTTAGCTCTCTAAACAAATCGGTAAATGACTGAAAAATGATGTTAGAAACTGTTGAAAATTGATGACGTCTCTTTGAATGGTGCATAGGAACACAAAAAAGTCTGGAGTTCAAATAAGTTTAAAAAATGAAGTGCCCGTGTAACAGACAAGTTCTCGTTCGAAACCCTGATACTCCGAAAGAGATTGTCCATTTTTTACACAATGTGTGTCTAGTTTTTGCCGTAACCCTCTACTCTTTTGCACATTCCATGTGGGTGAAATGATGATACCATGCCAAGTTTCAACCTTTTCAGAGTTCATTGTGTAGTGATTTTCAATTTCACAGTCATTTAGCTCTCTAAACAAATCAGTAAATGACTAAAAATAGCAAATGATGTTAGAAAGTGTTGAAATTTTATCACGTCGCTTTGAATGGTGCATAGGAACGCAAAAAAGTCTGTAGTTCAAATAAGTTTAAAAAAATGAAGTGCCCGTGTAACTGATGAGTTCTCGTCCGAAACCCAGATACTCCGAAAGAGATTGCCCAGTTTGTACGCGAAGTGCGTCCAGTTTTTGCCGTAACCCTCTCGACTCTTTTTCACATGCCATGTGGGTGAAATGACGATACCATGCCAAGTTTCAACATTTTCAGAGTTCAATTTGTAGTGATTTTCAATTTCACGGTCATTTAGCTCTCTAAACAAATTGGTAAATGACTGAAAAATAGCAAATGATGTTAGAAAGTGTTGAAAATTGATGACGTCTCTTCGAATGGTGCATAGGAACACAAAAAATGACAGGAGTTCAAATAAGTTTAAAAAAATGAAGTGCCCGTGTAACAGAAGAGTTCTCGTCCGAAACCCTGATACTCTGAAAGAGATTGCCCAGTTTGTACACGAAGTGCGTCTAGTTTTTGCCGTAACGCTCTCTACTATTTTGCACATGCTATGTGGGTGGATGACGATACCATGCCAAGTTTCAACATATTCAGAGTTCAATTTGTAGTGATTTTCAATTTCACGGTCATTTAGCTCTCTAAAAAAATTGGTAAATCACTACTGGAATCAGCTACTTTGCCATCTGCCAGTTCTTTGCCGTCCGCTAGCAGATGGCAAAGAAGCTCTTTGCCATCAGCTTCCAAAAAGCATACAGCAAAGAACTGGCTGATGGCAAAGACCAAATTTGCCATCTGCCAGTTCTTTGCCGTGTGCTAGCGGACGGCAAAGATTCTTTGCCGTCGGCTAGCGGACGGCAAAGAGGGAGGGGCCCCACTAACGAGCTGCAAAAAAGAGAAAACCTAACGGCCCCTCTCTTTGTCTTCCGCTAGCGGACGGCAAAGAGCAAGAAGGCGGACGGCAAAGGGTGGCGGACGGCAAAGAGGGAGGGCCCCACGTAACGGCCGCGCTCCACCCCCCCCCTCTCTCTTTCTCTCCCATACTCTCGCCACCGCCCCGTCGCACCACCCCGCCGCCGCCCCAGCGCCCCTCGCCCCGTCGCCCCACCACCCCGGCGCCGCCCCGGC
>NW_025225635.1:119952-129446 GCF_018294505.1 Triticum aestivum | reverse complement strand
CCCCGACCCCGAAACAGCACCCTGACCCCGACACGGCACCCCGACACCGACAGGACACGCCGACCACCGACACCTCCCGAAAAGGTGTTCTTTGGCCTTCCAGAGGCCGACAGGGTCATATATTTGTGAATTATTAGTTAGGTCATATATTTTTAGATTTTGTTATGAAAAACATCATATATAATTGTGTTGATCGTGTAGTTTTAAATGTGGAGTTGTTTCATCGCTGTGAGGTTTGGTGTTCGACGACCTCACCATGCGTTTGACGAGCTCTGCCCCTTCTTTCGTGGGTGAGCACAAATGAAAAGTCCTCCTCCCCCATTAATTATTTGATCTATTCCGATGAAACTTGATAGCTAGCTATATATGTGTCTTGAATCATCAGTATGCGTAACCAATATGTGTCTCCCGTTCGAAAGCATCATAGTTATAAATATGCATGCATTTGCATATTTATAACCTTGATTCTTTCGAATTGTCCAACGCTATCCATGGACAGCCCGAGTATGTGTAGATTGGGTTCGTTTTCCCATATGCTTTGCTCCGGATCCGACGCATATATTTCGTCAGTGCCTCCCCTATTGTTCTCCGAGTACACATCCTCTCTTTTTATTGCAGAGACGTGTATCAGGAGAACAGCGGGGAGGTGCTGCCGAAATTTTGCGTCGGATCCGGAGCATAGCATGGGAAAATGAACCCAATCTACACATACACGGGTGGGATTAGGACCTATCATTACCTATTAGTGTGTAGGTTGCATGGACGTAATAAAATTGACAAAGTAGATCAACTGATGAATATATACATGGTGAATTACATATATAATTGTTGTGTGTCCAGTAGCTCTGAAAGTCAAGATGAGTGACCGTGCTTGGATGTATACCGGTCAAACTGGTCAGAACAAATGGAGCGCTGAATGGTTCACAAAAACTAAGGGGTTTGTGCAAGCCGCATTTGCAAATGGCCAAAAGAAAACCTGGTGCCCCTGTTTCCGGTGCGGCAATTGGGAAAAGAAGAAAGAGGCTGAAATGGGCAAACACCTGCAGAAGAGTGGTTTTACACCCGATTATACGGTGTGGACATTTCATGGTGAGTCTGCCCAACATGACCGAGATGAGGTGGATCGTCGTCGCACCGATGAGCATGGTACCAGGATGGAAAACATGGTGCAAGGCTATGATGATGCTCGGGATTCGGACGAGGAGATGGAGGAATCTGCAAAAGGGCTTCAATGAAATGTTGGAGTCTTCGAAACGTCCGCTCCACGAGCACACTGAGCTTTGTCAGTTGGATGCCATCTCACAAGTAATGGCTCTGAAGGCTCAGTTCAACTTGGGCAGAGAATGCTATGACGCAATTATGACAGTATTTGGATGCTTTCTACCCAAAGGCCATGTAATGCCTGCAAACCTGTACCAGTCGGACAAAATCCTCCGTGCACTGAAGATGCCCTATGAGAAGATACATGCCCGTGAGAAAGGATGTGCCTTATTTAGGCTTGACTATGTGGACTTGAACTATTATCCCATTTGCAAGTCTTCCAGGTATATTGTGGTAGACAACGGTATGGGTGAGAAGACACAGACCAAAATCCCCATTAGTGTTCTTCGGTATATGCCAATCGTACCAAGACTTCAACGTCTTTTCATGGTCGAAGAGACGGCTAGACAGATGACATGGCACAAAACAGGCAAAAGAACCGAACTAGATGCAGATGGGAATCTGATGATGGTACACACATTGGATGGTGTTGCGTGGAAAAAGTTTGATGAATTACATGCTGACAAAGCGGCAGATCCGAGGCATCCTCGAGTCGGCATCAGCACGGATGGGTTCAGTGTGTTTGGTATGACGGCAGCCCAATACAGTTGTTGGCCCGTATTTGTCTTTCCACTCAATCTCCCCCCCGGACAGATTATGCAAAGAAAGAACATTTTCCTGACGTTGATAATTCCAGGACCCAACTATCCGGGCAAAAATATGAATGTGTACATGCAGCCGCTTAAGGACGAATTGCAAGAAGCCTGTGATAATGGGTTCAAGACATACGACGCCTTTAGCAAACGGAACTTCATAATGCGTGTTTGGTACATGTACTCGACGCATGACTTGCCGGCGTATGCGCTATTCATTGGATGGTGTGTGCATGGAAGGTTCCCGTGCCCCACATGCAAGGGAGCTCTTGAGTTTCGTTGGCTTCAGGCCGGTCGCAAGTTTTCTTGCTTCGACATGCATAGACAGTTCCTGGATCCTCGACATCAGTTCAGGAAAGACAAGAAGAACTTCATCAGGGGTAGAGTTGTCAAAAACTCTGCACCACCTGCATTGACAGGCCAACAGACCCTGGATCAGTTAAACGCTCTCGAGCCAGATCCACAACGTCCAGGGTACTTCAAGGGGTATAATAATAAGCACGCGTGGACTCACAAAACATGCTTATGGGATCTGCCTTACTTCAAAGACCTCCTTTGCCCACACAACATCGACGTGATGCACACTGAGAAGAATATCGCCGAGGCACTTTTTGGTACATTGTTCGGCATAGATGGGAAGTCAAAGGATAATACTAAGGCTAGAGTCGATCTGGAGGCGCTATGTGATAGGCCGTTACAAAACATGAAAGAACCGAAAGGAAAGCAGAACTGGACGAAGCCAAAGGCATGGTTCAATCTTGGAAGGCCAGCTATGAGGGAAATTCTCTTGTGGGTGCAACAACAGTTGATGTTCCCCGATGGGTATGCAGCGAATCTAAAGAGGGGAGCGAATCTTGATAAACTGAAGATATTTGGTCTCAAGAGTCATGATTGGCACATATGGATTGAGCGGGTAATGCCGGTGATGTTGCATGGCTTCATCCCTAAGGATGAATGGCTAGTACTGGCAGAACTCAGCTATTTCTTCCGTGTTCTTTGTGCGAAAGAACTATCGCCTGGCGTGCTAGAAGAAATGGAAGAGTTGGCGCCGGAGTTGATCTGCAAGTTAGAGAAGATCTTTCCACCGGGCTTCTTTAATCCAATGCAGCATTTGATTTTGCATCTCCCGACCGAGCCAAGATTGGGGGGGCCCATGGAAAATCGTTGGTGCTACCCAACTGAGAGGATGCAGAAGACGCTTCGAGAAAAATGTAAAAATAAACATAGAATTCAAGCATCGATGGCTGAGGCATTCATCACAGAGGAGGCGGCAAACTTCGTAACAACGCACTACGAAGCCAAAAATCGTCATTTGCATAATCCGAAGCCTCGGTACAATGCTGACGAGCCTAAAAAGGGTGGATCCAACCTCAGCCTATTCAAAGGGAATCTCGCACCAGCTAGTGTTTCACATCCAGTATCTTTGCATGACGAAGAATGGCGGACCATTTCATTGTATATCTTCAACAACCTGATAGAAGTGCGGCCGTACATCGAGTAAGTTCTCGGTACATTGTTCCGCAACTTCTATTTCCTTTGAACTACTCTTATTCCTAGATATGTCATACAGTCGATACGTCGCCATATTCTCGTATGGAGCGGAGATCCAAAAGGATTCCGTGGAAGACTATGAGCTTCTCGCAAAGCAAGGAGATGGCTATCCCGGTTTCATCTCTTGGTTCAAACAAACGGTAATTTCTCTTAGACAATTTCATTTCATTCGCTAATTTGTGCATAATGCAACAATCCTTTCATATTAAACTTGTAGGCTAATTCAGAGTCTATGGACGCCGAATTGAGACAAGTCGCTAATGGTTTTGACTATAAGGTCCGTTCATTTGACAAGTACGACATCAACGGGTATCGCTTTCGTACCTATGGCAAAGAGCTATCTATGGCCAACCGAAAGTCTACAAATTGTTGTGTATCTGCTATTGGTGAAGGAGGTACCGAGTATTATGGGAGAGTTGAAGCAATTTATGAACTTCTGTTCTATGGTGAAAACCTACCGAATGTTGTAGTCTTCAAATGTTATTGGTTTCAGCCGAAGGAGACTAGAAGGACTCATGAACATATAGGGCTAGTTAAAATCAACCAAAGCACTCATTTAGATGTTCCTGATGTCTATATTATGGCTCAACAGGTGACCCAAGTATTCTATCTACCGTGGGCCTGTCAAACTAATCCAAATCTGAAAGGTTGGGATGTCGTTTATGAAGTGCCGCCACGTGCTAGACTTTCTCCCCCAAAGGAAGAGGATTATGAACCTCACATTAACCCAGACACATATGAAGGAGAATTCTTCCAAGAGACACGTCTTTCCAAAAAGCGTTTCAAGAACCGCTATACTTCACCCCAAAACATTCAAGTAGACAGCGACAATGAATCCGACATCACCCCAGAGGAGGAACAAGAAGAGCCGGAACAAGAAGAGGTTACTGCTGCGGATGACTTGTCAATGCTTGACCGATTACGTCAAGGTGGCCTTACACATGTTGATGCCAATGAACCCTATGAGCCCATCATTGATTATAGTGATGATGATGATTATGCATTTATTGATGATACTGATCGAGATTATTAGTAGTGTCAGGTATTCAATTTTTTTATGTTGTACTTGATGATGATACACTTAAGTGATATACATATTATTATTCATGTCGGTACTTTTTTTATGTTGTACTAATTTCGTTTATTCTTTGTCATGGCAGGTGTTGAAAGATGGTGGGCGCTGGTCGGGAGCACGCCGAGGCCCCTTCTTCGTCGGCGCGTGGTGCGAGGTCTTCCATTCCACACGCACCTCTCTGCCGAGCGTTGCTGGACAGTATGGCGACACCGCCAGGCCCTTCTTCATCGACCGTGGTGCCCAGCAGGGGACGAGGTAAGAAGAAGAGAGGAGGTGGAGCACGTGGTCGCGAGAGAGGAGGTAGGGTGACTCTTACGGCGCCTTCCTCGCCACCGCCCCCAGCTGTTTCACCCGAGCACATGACTGCTAGGGTGGACTCGTCTGAGGAGGAGGCTGCACGGACTCCGGTCCACGAGCCTCCGGTCCACAAGTCTTCGGCCCACGAGCCTCGGGTCGACGGGCCTTCGGCCCACGAGACTTGGGCCCACGAGACCCCAGAGGAGCACACGTCTGGATGGGGTACCTGGTCGGGTCAGCCTGAGCATGGCGGGCAGCCGAGTGGCCATGCTGATGATGGCGGGGAGCCGACTGATGAGGAGGGGGAGGAGGGGGACAACGTCTACCATCATGGTGCTACACGGCTCCCGTCCGTGCCGGTGACCCGCGAGCAGAGGTGGTTGATTTTCCCTGATGGGGAGGGTACGTAAGTGCATTTAATATTTTTGTACCGTCTGCATTCACGTTTCTTCAAATAACTAATGCGTTGGCCTTGTCATGCTGCAGGGGTTGGGACCACCATCATAGTGTCCGCCGGCCTAACTCCATCCTTGGAGTTCTTTGCCGGCAAAACTTCCTGGGGTTTGTCACGTTGCCTGGTGAGGGTCGGCTTCCAGAGCTTGGATTGAGCTGGGAGCACTACGTGGCTGCCCCGGCCCCGCCGGATGAGATTATCGACGGTGTCGTGTGCGAGACGAGGGCACACATGGTGATCAGAAAGTTCTGGGTAATTTATCCTTTACACATTCAAAAATCTTCAACTAGCTAGTTATTAATTGTACTAATCAATATTGTCTCATTTGATTGCAGACATTATACAGGTGTGAGGAGGGATACGAGGAGGACGCGGCACATGTTATCGAGAACGTCTGCAAGCGCCTACTCCAGAACTTATGGCACGAGGCTCGGGTGCAGGATGTTCGAGACTACTACGCCTTGCGTGGTATCAAGAAGACCAAGCCGGCGTGCCGCGATAAGTTCCTGAGTAAGGAGCAGTACATGAAGGTAATTCTTAAGGCCTTCTCTACTTAAGTTCCTTCATTTAGTAATTCTTAGCCGTAGCGCTCAAGTTTCTATTTGCTAACTTAGGCGCCTCCGAGATAGTGTGCGGATCGGATGGATTGTTGGGAGGTGTTTGTCGATGAGTGGTTCTCAAAACAATGGCTAGCCCTCCACAACGAGGCCAAGGACAAACGTGCCCAAATGGAAGGTGTGCCACACCATCAAGGCAGCTCCAACTTATATCAGTTCGGGCGCAACTGGGTATGTGGTTTGCTTCATGATTCATGCAATTCATTCATCATGCTAGCTTGAGCCCTTTAATTACTAATTTTCATTGTTTCTCTCTTTCAGACACGCTACAATAAGGCGGATAAGGTGCCAGAGGTGTACGACCTGTATGCCATGGCCCACACTGCCTCTTTCAAGAAAGTCAAGGCTTTCTCTCAGTCTGACCTCGATGATGCAAACAACTTCACCAACATCTCCTCCCACAACAAGCTCGTGAGATATAGAGATGAGGGGAAGGCGAGGAAAGGGGAGGACTTTAACCCGAGCCAGGGTCCCATTGATCCAGAGCTAGTGATGATATCTAGTGGCGGGAGGTCCCATGGCTCCATAGCCATTGGAGATGGACTTATCCGTTGTCCTAGCACTCTCCCGGAGATCAAGGCGCGCCAGTCGAGCTCCGCTCCTGAGATAAGGCCTCGTGAACGGCCAGTGCAACTTGCCATCAAGGTTAGTGATACGTACTCAGTTATCTTTCTCCATTACATTGTGTGCGCTTCCATCAATGATTACAAATGGTCATGTGAGTGGTGTTGCAGGCTGCTATACAGAGTGAGAGAGATAGAACGGAGAAACTTCTGGCGGAGGCGGCAGAGAGGCGGCGGAGAGGCAGCGGGAGTTGGAGGAGAGGACGACAAAGATGATGGAGGAGGAGAGGGCACGGAATGACATGCAGGCAAGGGCCATGTACGAGCTCCTTGTGGTAAGTTTCTTCTGCAAATTAGCCAAAACATTCATGTGCAGTCTGTGTGCGAGAAGACAGGTCAGACCGCTCCGCCGATGCTAGTGATTGCTCCTGGGACAACGATGAGTTTTATTTGAATGGACATTACTTGCTAGTCTTAACATTTGAGTGTCATCATGCTAACAAGACATTGGAAATGATCTTTGGTGCAGCGTAACTCTAGACAAGCATCGCACGATCCTTCTCCAGCTACCGACACGAGCCACCCCGCTCCTACACCTCCTGGATCTTGGTTAGTTTATCTAGTGTTTTGCTTAACACATGCATAAAGACCTAGACTTAGCTTTATTTCCTCCAATGCTTACCATAATGACCTAGACTTAGCTTCTTCTCCTCCAAAATGACTTAATAAGCTTACTAACCTCCAAAACCATCCATTTTACCTAAGTTAGCTCTAAAATGATCTGTACTTAGCTTACTTATATCAAAAATTGCATAATTTGCTTAGTTAGCTCATAGACGATCCATTTTACCTAAGTTAGCTCTAAAATGACCCATTTTACCTAGGTTAGCTTATAAATGATCCAGTTCATCCAAGTTAGCTCAAAAATGACCCATTTTACCTAGATTAGCTCCTAAATTATCCATTTTACCTACGTTAGCTTTAAAATGACCCATTTCACCTAGGTTAACTCCAAAATGACCCATCTTACCTAGGTTATCTCATAAACGATCCATTTCAACTAATTTAGCTCATAAACGATCCATTTCACCTAAGTTAGCTCAAAAAGATCCATTTCAACTAAATTAGCTCATAAATGATCCATTTCACCTAAGTTAGCTCAAAAACGATCCATTTCAACTAAGTTAGCTCATAAATGATCCATTTCACCTAAGTTAGCTAAAAAATGATCCATTTCACCTTAGTTACCTCAAAACGATCCATTTGACCTTAGTTAGCTCATAAACGACCCATTTCAACTAAGTTAGTTCATAAATGATCCATTTCACCTTAGCTAGCTCGTAAACGACCCATTTCAACTTAGTTAGCTCATATATGATCCATTTCACGTAAGTTAGCTCATAAATGACATACTCTTCTTGTTCTAGTCTTATTCTTATTCTACTCTTCTTGTTCTAGTCTTCTTCTTGTTCTACTCTTCTTGTTCTAACTTTCTTATTTTTCATTTTGCAGATTTCATTCACTTGACGAAAGCTTGCAAAGATGGAGTGCTCCTTATCCCTTTCTTTGTTTCTTTTGTATCGTTGAACTATGCATGTATCGTTGGATGAAACTATTGTAATATATATGGTTGGATGCCTCTATGTTGAACTCGTTATGTATGATGGAACTATGGATGTAATATATATGGTTGGATGATGAAGTTATGTGTTGGATATCTTATATGTTTGCTCTATAATGGCCTTTTGAAATATATCTATATATGTCATATATATTTGTGATGAAAATTGTTGGATTTAATAAAAAACAGATAAAAGAGCCAATATGAAGGCTCTTTGCCGTCTGCCACCGACGGCAACGGGCTCTTTGCCGTCTGCCGCGGACGGCAAAGAAGACACGTGGCATCCAGCTGTGCTTCCTGGGAGCTGACCCATTTGGTCAGTTTGCCTACAGTGGCAGACGGCAAAGACTTTGCCATCAGTGGTAGACGGCAAAGAACCTGCACTTTGCCATCAGTGGCAGACGGCAAAGAACCTGCCATGTAGTGACGTGTAGATGACATCATACGGCGGACGGCAAAGACACTAGAAATTTTGCCATCAGCGGCGGATGGCAAAGGCCTGCCGTAAGCCACTTAACGGACTGACAGCGCAATTATTGCCGTGCGCTCTCTTTGCCGTCCGCCGCAGACGGCAAAGGGCCTTTGCCGTCAGCCGCCAGGAAGCAGACGGCAAAGTAGTTGTTTCCCGTAGCCTACTTTGCCAGAGCCTTTTGCCGTCCGCCGTTCATGCCTTTGCCGTCCGCCGTGGCAGACGGCAAAATAGCTGATTGTAACACCCCGGATGTAACTTTCCCAATTTGTACTCCAACTCTTGCCGTTTCTGGCGTTAAGTTATATTTATTTCTGGGGTTCGGGTCTTTGTCTCCGTGTGTTGTTATCGTTGTCATGCATCTCATATCATGTCATCATGTGCATTGCATTTGCATACGTGTTCGTCCCATGCATCCGAGCATTTTCCCTGTTGTCCGTTTTGCATTCCGGCGATTCGTTCTCCTCCGGTGGTCATTTCTAGCTTTCTTTCGTGTGTGAGGATTAAACATTTCCGGATTGGACCGAGACTTGTCATGCGGCCTTGGTTTACTACCGGTAGACTGCCTGTCAAGTTTCGTATCATTTGGACTTCGTTTGATACTCGAACGGTTAACCGAGGGACCGAAAAGGCCTCGTGTGTGTTGCAGCCCAACAATTCTCCATTTTGGCCCAAAACCCACCAAACTCTGCTCCATGTCCTAGAGCGTTCGATCAGGATTGCGTGGCCGAAAACCGCACCTCATTTGGACTCTCCTAGCTCCACTTATGCCTATAAATAGCCCCCCCCCCGTTTTTCGGATCTCTCTCCCCCTCGAAACCCTAATTTTTTTTCCAGATCCGCCGCTTCCCCCGCCTACGGACACGTCCGAAACGGGCCAGACGTGTCCGCCCCGCCGCGCCCAGCCATCCGCCGCCCGCCACGTGGCTCTTCC
>NW_025225635.1:117608-119576 GCF_018294505.1 Triticum aestivum | reverse complement strand
CGCGCCCGCCGGACCACCGCCGCCCGCCGCCTCTTCGTGCTCTGGCGAGCCCGCACCTCCTCTCCATCCATCGTCGCCGACCGGGCCGCCAGCGAGCTCCGGTGAGAATCCGGTGATCCTCGGGCTCCGCGTGATCCAGATCTGGACTGGAGCTACAGTAAACCCTAACCCTCGTTTTTTTCTTCTAAGTCCCAGAATTTTGCTTCATATGCTCCTGTTCGAGGCCCCGTAACTTTGCATCCGTAACTCCGATTTGGACATATAGCATATCAAAATGTTCGCCTCGACGAGTACATAATTTCATTCCATTGCATCATTTTCATTTGAGTTCATATTGATGCCCAAAATGATGTTAGAATGAGGCTTCGTGAGTTAATTGTCACATCTGCTAGTTCATCTTAGACTTTTGTCATTTTTGCCATGATTAATGTGTGCATGATATGCCTATGAGTCCTTCATATGTTTTGTTAAGGATTTTGTCTTCTTTACAGAGGTGCAACCCATGAATTTTTAGGATGTGTGTGGTGACTTGTGCAAGCTTGTGCAACCGGTAGATCAGTTTTCAGGGACTTAGTAGTTTTCACTAAGTCTGGGATTATTTAGTTCATGATGCCATATGTTCAGCTTTTTTCCTATTGATCCGTGCCTCTTTTGAGCATGATCAGTAAAGGAGTTTTGCTAATCATGTCTTTCTATTTCCATCCATGTCTTTGTTTGCAATTATGGAGCACCCTAGCTTGAGTCAATCGAGCTCTACTTTTGCTTCGTTGTGAATCTGGGCAGATCGTCAACTCGTTTGCGATTTTGCCGGCATTGTTGTAGTTGATCCGTGCATGCTATTCCATTGTTCTTGCCATGTCTAGCTAGCATTTTGTGCCTTCTTAATGGATGTATGCTTTCCTTACCATGACTTGCACCGTAGTGAGTGCATCGAGCTCGTTTACATGCCTTCGCGAGTTATATTTCAGCATGTCTCAGTTTTCACTAAGTCTGAGAACTGATTGTGTTTGAGCTATGTCCGTGTGCTTATTAGTATATTTTGTGATCCCTTTTGGCCCCAGGTCACTTTGGGACTTTTATTAAGCTTGCTGAGTAGCTCCATGCCATGTTCTTATTTGTCATAATCAGGTCATGTATCATGTCGTTTTGCTGCTCCGAAGAGGGCTTCGTGATCTGAAATTTCAGACAAGTGTTAATTTCACTAAGTCTGGAATGTGTTTTGCATTTGCGTTTTTGCCATGCTTGTTCGAACCTCATAATGGATGAATTGGCCATAGCTCAGTGCTAGTCTTTTGTTAAGCATCTTGTGTGCATCCCTGCCATATATTTTGTTGTCATGTTTGGTGGCTGTAGCATGTTCATCTCATTCCATTTAGATGCCTACTTGCTGTAAATCACAGATCGGTGTCATTTTTGGAACGCTTGCCATTTCCAAACCGTAACTCCGATTCCGATGATCTATATAACGTTTTCACGCGATTTCATCCCCTCTTTCCAGTGGCACACTTGGAATTCCAAGTTGAGGCCAGGTTCATGCATTTCCTGTCATATCTTGCATTTTGCATCCCGCATAGCATATCATCATTTCATCATATTGCTTGGTCTTGCACGTGGTTGATTGGCTATGTTACCGCTTTGCTCAGCCCCTCTTATAGTGTTGCTAGTTGCAGGTGAAGATTGGAGGCCGTTCCTTGTTGGAACATTTATTTACTTGTTGGGATATCATTATATGGCCATGTTACCTTAATGCATCCATATACTTGGTAAAGGCTGGAACGCTCGGCCTCTCGCCTAGTGTTTTGTTCCACTCTTGCCGCCCTAGTTTCCGTCATATCGGTGTTATGTTCCCGGATTTTGCGTTCCTTACGCGGTTGGGTTATAATGGGAACCCCTTGATATTTCGCCTTGATTAAAGCTTTTCCAGCAATGCCCAACATTGGTTTTACCATTCGCCACCTAGCCCCTTTT
>NW_025225635.1:110348-117284 GCF_018294505.1 Triticum aestivum | reverse complement strand
GTGCTCCTCTGAGTGTTGGTCCCATCGAGCGACGTCCGTGGCTACCAGGGGCAACTCTGGGTTGGCTTACCCGACGTCTGGCTCATCTGAGTGTGCCCTGAGAAAGAGATATGTGCAGCTCCTATCAGGATTTGTCGGCACATTCGGGCGGTGTTGCTGGTCTTGTTTTAACCTGTTGAAGTGTCTTGAGTTACCGAGATACCGAGTCTGATCCAAACGTCTTGGGAGAAGGTCTATTCCTTCGTTGACCGTGACAGCTTGTCATGGGCTAAGTTGGGACTCCCCTGCAGGGATTGAACTTTTGAAAGTCGTGCCCGCGGTTATGGGCAGATGGGAATTTGTAATGTCCGGTTGTAGATAACTTGAACCTTAATTAATTAAAATGGATCAACTGAGTGTGTTACCGTGATGGCCTATTCTCGGCGGAGTCCGGGAAGTGGACACAGTGTTTGAGTTATGCTTGCGCAGGTTGTTCCTCTAGATTCTCACTCGCGCTTTGCCTCCTCTTCTCGCTCTCTTTTGCGTATAAGTTAGCCACCATAGATGCTAGTCGCTTGCTGCAGCTCCACATATATTTTTGCCTTATCCTTCCTATAAGCTTAAATAGTCCTGATCGCGAGGGTGCGAGATTGCTGAGTCCCTGTGGCTCACAGATACTATAACTCCAGATGCAGGTCCAGGTGATTCCGCTCCAGGTGACGAGTACGAGCTCAAGTGGGCGTTTGACGAAGACTCTCAGCGATACTACGTGTCTTCTCCAGACGATCACTAGTGGTGCCCAGTTGGGGGTGATTGGGCCCTTGTCGCATGTTGGGTTTTCTTCTATTTTGGCGCCGTAGTCGGGCCATGAGTGTTTGTATGATGTAATGTTATTTATGTTCTTGATTGACGTGGCGAGTGTAAGCCAACTATGTTATCTCCCCTTTATTATTTACATTACATGGGATGTTGTGAAGATTGCCTACCTTGAGACATATGCCTTCAATGCGATTATGTCTCTAAGTCGTGCCTCGACACGTGGGAGCTATAGTCGCATCGAGGGTGTTACAAGTTGGTAATCAGAGCCTTCCCCGACCTTAGGAGCCCCATTGCTTGATCGTTTTTAGCAGCCGAGTTGTGTCTAGAAAAATGTTTTGAGTCTTTAGGAATTATATATCGGAGAGCTTAGGAATTCTTTTACTTCCCAGTCTCCTCATCGCTCTGGTAAGGCATCCTGACGTAGAGTTTTGACTCTTCTCTTCTCAAATTTCACTAAAAAAAAAATTAGGATCACGCGAGTATCTTGGAATCGTTCCGATGGCTTATGATGAGAATACTGTCTTGGTGCCACCTGTCAGGGGTTTAGTGGAAGTGTCCCAGGGAGTTGAGCTCTGAGGTGTTGTCATCATAATTTTATCGTTGCAATTCTGGAATACTTGAGATATGTTCGCCGACATCGAAAATCTCTTTTATGCAGTTCGTTGGTGAGATAACCTCGACGCCACCCAGTACTGGGGCGGGAGTTCGGGAGTATCGCCATAACTTGTATAACGGATGCTTTTCGAAGGTTGAGGTAGATGGTTTCCGAAGTTTTCTTGGTTATGTGTTGAAGGATGGATACAGCTGGATGTAGGATTTGCTAGTTTGGGTGAGATATTATGCTTCCCCTGTATCCCCAACACCTGATTGCATAACCGGAAAGGTTCGGGAGTTTCATAGGTGGGAATTCTAGTAGCTCTAGTTTTTCTTCCACGGATATTGGTTTGAGATTGGGATTTCTTACCGATTATTCGTTCTTGATCCGTACCTTGTTGATTCATTTCTCTACCTTAATTCTACGTGGCTTCTGAATTTATGGATATGTGACCATTTGAAGAGGAATGCATTCGTTCGTTTTGTTCGGATGTGGAGACTATATGTTGCAATTTTCATTCAATTGGATTCAGCTTCAATATTTATCTGTCAATGTGCTAATGGTGGTCAACCTCTTCAGGATGGCTCCTCCAACGCGCACGACTCCGAATCCTAATCCGCCACCGCCTCCACCTCCTCCAGAGGCATGGCAAGCTGTGATGGCCGCAACCAATGCAAACACTCAGCTGATCATGCAAATTCTCCAAGAGCGCAATCAAGGCAGTCAAGGGAATCAAGGCAGCAATCAGAGTCACTTTGCTACACTCAACCAGTTCCTTGCTAACGGGCCAAAGACTTTCAGCAATTGTGTTGAGGCAACCGATGCTGACGATTGGCTTGTGGATCTGTGTAAGCATTTCGAGTGCAGTAACGTCAGGCCTGAGGACTTTGTCAAGTTCGCTTCCTTCCAACTCAAAGATCAAGCTGCAGAATGGTTCCAGCAGTCAAGGATTCCAGAGGTGGACGTGTTATCACTTGGTATGATTTCCGTCGAGATTTCCGAGCTCATCATATTCCGCAGAGCGTGGTTGAAAGAAAGCGTGAGGAATTCCGCAATCTGAAGCAAGGCTCTTTGTCTGTCTATGACTACAACATATTGTTCCAGAAGCTTGCCTGCTTTGCCAAGCAGGACGTGCCTGATGAGAAGAGCATGATATATCAGTTCAGGGGTGGTCTCAGAGAAGATATTCAGCTCGCTCTTGTTCTCTTTGAGCCCTTGAGATACGATGAGTTCTACAACATGTCACTAAAGCAAGAGGCTGCTCAGTTGAGGTGTGATGCTTCCAGGAAGCGAGTCAGAGATGTTACTCCTTCTTCCTCTACTGAAGCCAAGCAGCAGAAGTTTTGGCTTCCTCCTCCTCCATTCCTTCAGCCGTTTCAGCAGAAGAGTAAAGGTGGCTGTGGTTCTTCCCACCCACCCAACCCTGGCTTTCAGAACAAGACTTCGTCTCAAGCTCCAAGATCGAGTGCTCCGTATCACCGTCCGCTTTCAGAGGTCACGTGCAACAAGTGCCAATAGAAGGGTCACTATGCCAACAAGTATTTCAACCAGAGGCGTCTTCCTCCTCCTCCACCTGTCAGATCGGCAAGTACAGCTGTGGTCAAGCATAACCCCAAGTCCGCCAAGGTCAACTTGATGAATGCAGCTCAGGCAGAGGACTCGTCAGATGTGATCATGGGTAACCTTCCTGTTAATGATATTCCTGCTAAAGTTCTTTTTGACACGGGTGCATCGCATTGTTTCATCTCGAGGCCATTTGTTTCTAAGCATGAGTTGCCTTTGCATGATTTGCCTAGACAGTTATCTGTTGTTTCTCCGGGTAAATTTATGAATGCAAGCGCTATTGCCCCAGATGTTTCTATCACATTGGGCGATTACAAGTTTCTCTCTTCTCCGGTGGTTCTTGGTAACTCGGATATTGATCTTATTCTCGGAATGGATTGGCTTTCTAAGCACAAGGCTCAGCTTGATTGTGCAGCGAGACAGATTCAATTCATTCGTCTGAGGATGTAATTGTCTTTGCCGCTCGGGATGATATTATCCGTTTGTTTTCTCTCAATGAGAAGGGTGAATTGGACGCTATTTCACAAATTCCAGTCGTTTGCGAATATCAAGACGTCTTTCTAGAAGAGCTCCGAGGAATGCCTCCGCACCGGCCAGTTGAATTCGTTATTGAACTTGAGCCTGGCATGGAACCTGTGTGCAAGCGTCCTTACAAGCTCGGACCTGAAGAGTTGAAGGAGCTGAAGAAGCAACTCGATGAGCAAGAAAGAATGGGTCTCATCCGGCCTAGTTCTTCTCCGTGGGGTTGTGGTGTTCTTTTTGTGAAGAAGAAGGATGGAACGGACCGACTTTGTGTCGATTACCGTCTAGTGAACAAGAAGACCATCAAGAACAAATAACCACTTCCCAACATCAATGAGCTGTTCGAACAACTCAAAGGTGCCCAAGTATTCTCCAAGCTTGATCTCCGTATGGGTTATCACCAGATTCGCATTCGTGAAGAAGATATTCCCAAGACATCATTCAGAACAAGCTTTGGTTCATATGAATACACTGTCATGTCTTTTGGCCTCGCCAACGCTCCTCCAACGTGCTCTCGCATGATGAATTTCATCTTCAATGCCTACACCAATGACTTTGTTTTGGTCTATCTCGACGACATTCTGGTTTTCCACGAAGAACAAGGAAGATCATGCCAAGCATTTGCGTTCGGTTCTTGATAAGCTCAGAGAACATCAGTTCTATGCCAAGTTCTCCAAGTGTGAATTTTGGCTCGATGAGGTTCTTTATCTTGGTCATATCATCTCTGCCAAGGGCATTTCCGTGAATCCTGAGAAGGTGTCTGCTATTGTGAATTGGGAACCTCCTCAGAACATGAAGCAACTCTGCAGTTTTCTCGGTCTCGCAAGCTATTGCCGAAGATTCGTTGAAAACTTTTCTAAGATCGCGAAGCCTCTCTCAAATCTTCTTCAGAAGCACGTCAAGTACGTTTGGTCTCCGGAGTGTGATATTGCTTTCAACACTTTGAAAGAGAAGTTGATCACTGCTCCAGTTCTGACTCCGCCTGGTGAATCCAAGCCGTACGAGGTCTTTTGTGATGCCTCTCTCCAAGGTCTTGGCGCGGTATTGATGCAAGAGAAGAAAGTTGTTGCTTATACCTCTCGCCAGCTGAAGCCTAATGAGAAGAACTACCCCACTCATGATCTCGAGTTGGCGGCAGTTGTGCATGCTCTATTGACTTGGAGACATCTTCTATTGGGAAGCAAAGTGGACATTTTCACTGATCACAAGAGTCTCAAGTACATCTTCACTCAGCCTAATCTCAACCTCAGGCAAACTCGATGGGTTAAAATGATTCAAGAGTATAATCCGAGTATTGAGTATACTCCAGGCAAGACCAATGTGATTGCTGACGCTTTGAGCAGAAAGGCCTACTACAACAGTCTGATTCTCAAGCCTTATCAACCCGAGCTTTGTGAAGCTTTCCGCAAACTTAATCTGCAAGTTGTTCCTCAAGGTTTCCTTGCCAACCTTCAAGTCTCTCCTACCTTAGAAGACCAGATTAGCCAAGCCCAGCTTCTTGATGCTATGGTGAAAAAGGTGAAGATTGGGATTGCCAAGAGTGAGTCCAAGTACAAGTGCTACCGCCTTGATGACAAGGACACTCTCTTCTTCGAGGATCGTATTGTTGTGCCCAAAGGTGACCTCCGTAAAGTGATCATGAACGAGGCTCACAATTCTCTCCTCTCCATCCACCATGGGAGCACGAAGATGTATCAGGACCTCAAGCAAGCTTATTGGTGGACTCGAATGAAGCGCGAGATCGCTCAATTCGTGAATGAATGTGATGTCTACAGAATAGTGAAGGCAGAACACCAAAGGCCAGCTGGTCTCCCCCAACCTCTTGCCATTCCAGAATGGAAGTTTGACCACATTGAAATGGACTTCGTGACTGGGTTTCCAAAGTCCAAGCGTGGCAATGATGATATATTTGTTGTCATCGACAAACTCACCAAAGTGGCTCACTTTCTGCCTATCAAAGAGTCGATCACTACAGCTCAATTGGCGGAACTCTATACCTCTCGCATTATCTCTCTGCACGGTATTCCTCAAGTGATATCTTCAGACCGTGGCAGCATTTTTACCTATAAGTTTTGGGATTCTTTTCAGAAGGCCATGGGCACCAACATTCGCTTCAGCACAACTTTCCATCCTCAAACAAGCGGTCAAGTCGAGCGTGTCAACCATATTCTTGAAGATATGCTCAGGGCTTGTGTGATCTCCTTCGGCATGAAGTGGGAGGATTGTCTTCCTTATGCTGAATTCTCCTACAATAACAGTTTTCAAGCAAGTTCGGGCAAGGCCCCATTTCAAATTCTGTATGGCAGGAAGTGCCATACCCCTCTCAACTGGTCCGAAACCGGTGAACGTCAGCTTTTGGGTAATGACTTAATGAGAGAAGCAGAAGAAATGTGCAAAGTCATTCGTGATAACCTCAAAGCAGCCCAATCCTGCCAGAAGAGCTACTATGATAGTAAGCACCGTGATTTGGCTTTCGAGATCGGAGATCATGTTTACCTTCGTGTCTCTCCTATGAAAGGTACTCGTCGCTTCGGTATCAAAGGGAAGCTTGCCCCTAGATACGTGGGACCTTTCAAGATTGTCAGCAAGAGAGGCGACCTCGCCTATCAACTCGAGCTTCCTTCAAACTTTGCAAATGTTCATGACGTGTTCCATGTCTCTCAGCTTCGAAAGTGCTTCAAGACTCCTGACGGCACAGTCAACTTTGAGGACATTGAGCTCCAAAAAGATCTCTCTTATCGTGAGCACCCAGTTGCTATTCTTGAAGAGACTGAACGCAAGACTCGCAACAAGTCAATCAAATTTCTCAAAGTCAAGTGGTCACACCATTCCGACCGTGAAGCTACGTGGGAACGCGAGGATCACCGCCGTATGAGTACCCAGAGTTCTTTCAGTCCTAGATCTCGGGACGAGATCTTTTCGTAGTGGTGGAGTGTTGTAACACCCCGGATGTAACTTTCCCAATTTGTACTCCAACTCTTGCCGTTTCCGGCGTTAAGTTATATTTATTTCTCGGGTTCGGGTCTTTGTCTCCGTGTGTTGTTATCGTTGTCATGCATCTCATATCATGTCATCATGTGCATTGCATTTGCATACGTGTTCGTCTCATGCATCCGAGCATTTTCCCCGTTGTCCGTTTTGCATTCCAGCGATTCGCTCTCCTCCGGTGGTCATTTCTATCTTTCTTTCATGTGTGGGGATTAAACATTTCCGGATTGGACCGAGACTTGTCATGCGGCCTTGGTTTACTACCGGTAGACCGCCTGTCAAGTTTCGTATCATTTGGACTTCGTTTGATACTCGAACGGTGAACCGAGGGACCGAAAAGGCCTCGTGTGTGTTGCAGCCCAACACCCCTCCATTTTGGCCCAAAACCCACCAAACTCTGCTCCATGTCCTAGAGCGTTCGATCACGATCGCGTGGCCGAAAACCGCACCTCATTTGGACTCTCCTAGCT
>NW_025225635.1:105645-109857 GCF_018294505.1 Triticum aestivum | reverse complement strand
CCGCCGCCTCCGCCCGCCGACGTCGCCGCCGCCGCCGCGTCCGTGCCCGCCGGACCACCACCGCCTGCCGCCTCTTCGTGCTCCGGCAAGCCCGCGCCTCCTCTCCGTCCATCGTCGCCGACTGGGCCGCCGGCGAGCTCCGGTGAGGATCCGGTGATCCTCGGGCTCTGCGCGATCCAGATCTGGACCGGAGCTACAGTAAACCCTAACCCTCGTTTTTTTTCTTCTAAGTCCCAGAATTTTGCTTCATATGCTCCTGTTCGAGGCCCCGTAACTTTGCATCCGTAACTCCGATTTGGACATATAGCATAACAAAATGTTCATCCCGACGAGTACATCATTTCATTCCATTTCATCATTTTCATTTGAGTTCATCTTGATGCCCAAAATGCTATTAGAAGGAGGCTTCGTGAGTTAATTGTCAGATCTGCTAGTTCATCTTAGACTTTTGTCATTTTTGCCATGATTAATGTGTGCATGATATGCCTGTGAGTCCTTCATATGTTTTGTTAAGGATTTTGTCTTCTTTCCAGAGGTGCAACCCATGCATTTTTAGGATGTGTGTGGTGACTTGTGCAAGCTTGCAAAGTGAGACACCCGGTAGATCAGTTTTCAGGGACTTAGTAGTTTTCACTAAGTCTGGGATTATTTAGTTCATGATGCCATATGTTCAGCTTGTTTCCTAGTGATCCGTGCCTCTTTTGAGGATGATCAGTAAAGGAGTTTTGTTAATCATGTCTTGCTTTTTCCATGCATGTCTTTGTTTGCAATTATGGAGCACCCTAGCTTGAGTCAATCGAGCTCTACTTTTGCTTCATTGTGAATCTGGGCAGATCGTCTACTCGTTTGCGATTTTGCCGGCGTTGTTGTAGTTGATCCGTGCATGCTATGCCATTGTTCTTGCCATGTCTAGCTAGCATTTTGTGCCTTCTTAATGGATGTATGCTTGCCTTACCATGACTTGCACCGTATTGAGTGCATCGAGCTCGTTTACATGCCTTCGCGAGTTATATTTCAGCATGTCTCAGTTTTCACTAAGTCTGAGAACTGATTGTGTTTGAGCTATGTTCGTGTGCTTGTTAGTATATTTTGTGATCCCTTTTGGCCCCAGGTCACTTTGGGACTTTTGTTAAGCTTGTTGAGTAGCTCCATGCCATGTTCTTCTTTGTCATAATCAGGTGATGTATCATGTCGTTTTGCTGCTCCGAAGAGGGCTTCGTGATCTGAAATTTCAGACAAGTGTTAATTTCACAAAGTCTGGAATGTGTTTTGCATTTGCGTTTTTGCCATGCTTGTTTGAACCTCATAATGGATGAATTGGCCATAGCTCAGTGCTAGTCTTTTGTTAAGCATCTTGTGTGCATCCCTGCCATGTATTTTGTTGTCATGTTTGGTGGCTGTAGCATGTTCATCTCATTGCATTTAGATGCCTACTTGGTGTAAATCGCAGACCGGTGTCATTTTTGGAACGCTTGCCATTTCCAAACCGTAACTTCGATTCCGATGATCTTTATATCGTTTTCACGCGATTTCATCCCCTCTTTCCAGTAGCACACTTGGAATTCCAAGTTGAGGCCAGGTTCATGCATTTCCTGTCATATCTTGCATTTTGCATCCCGCATCGCATCCCGCATAGCATATCATCATTTCATCATATTGCTTGGTCTTGCACGTGGTTGATTGTATCCTTGTTGCTTGTTTCTCTTGTTTGGGTAGAGCCAGGAGACGAGTTCGCTACCGAGGAGCCCGTTGAGTTTGCTTGTGAGGATCCAGTCAACTCTGACAATTGTGCAGGCAAGATGATCATACCCTCGAAAGCACTACTATCTTTGCTATGCTAGTTTGCTCGCTCTTTGCTATGCCAATGCTACGATGCCTACCATTTGCTTGTCAGCCTCCCAATTGCCATGTTGAAACCTCTAACCCACCATTGTCCTAGCAAACCGTTGATTGGCTATGTTACCGATTTGCTCAGCCCCTCTTATAGCGTTGCTAGTTGCAGGTGAAGATTGGAGGCTGTTCCTTGTTGGAACATTTATTTACTTGTTGGGATATCATTATATGGCCATGTTATATTAATGCATCTATATACTTGGTAAAGGGTGGAAGGCTCGGCCTCTCGCCTAGTGTTTTGTTCCACTCTTGCCGCCCTAGTTTCCGTCATATCGGTGTTATGTTCCCAGATTTTGCGTTCCTTACGTGGTTGGGTTATAATGGGAACCCCTTGATATTTCGCCTTGATTAAAGCTTTTCCAGCAATGCCCAACATTGGTTTTACCATTCTCCACCTAACCCCTTTTCTTTCCCTTGGGTTCTACAGACTCAAGGGTCATCTTATTTTAACCCCCCCCCCCCCGGGCCAGTGCTCCTTTGAGTGTTGGTCCCACCGAGCGATGTCCGAGGCTACCAGCGGCAACTCTGGGCTGGCTTACCCGATGTCTGGCTCATCTGAGTGTGCCCTGAGATAGAGATATGTGCAGCTCCTATCGGGATTTGTCGGCACATTCGGGAGGTGTTGCTGGTTTTGTTTTAACCTGTCGAAGTGTCTTGAGTTACCGAGATACCGAGTCTGATCGGAACGTCTTGGGAGGAGGTCTATTCCTTGGTTGACTGTGAGAGCTTGTCATGGGATAAGTTGGGACTCCCCTGCAGGGATTGAACTTTCGAAAGCCGTGCCCGCGGTTATGGGCAGATGGGAATTTGTAATGTCCGGTTGTAGATAACTTGAACCTTAATTAATTAAAATGGATCAACTGAGTGTGTTACCGCGACGGCCTCTTCTCGGCGGAGTCCGGGAAGTGGACACGGTGTTGGAGTTATGCTTGCGCAGGTTGTTCCTCTAGATTCTCGCTCGCGCTTTGCCTCCTCTTCTCGCTCTCTTTTGCGTATAAGTTAGCCACTATATATGCTAGTCGCTTGCTGCAGCTCAACATATATTTTTGCCTTATCCTTCCTATAAGCTTAAATAGTCTTGATCACGAGGGTGCGAGATTGCTGAGTCCCTGTGGCTCACAGATACTATAACTCCAGATGCAGGTCCAGGTGATTCCGGTCCAGGTGACGAGTACGAGCTCAAGTGGGAGTTTGACGAAGACTCTCAGCGATACTACGTGTCTTTTCCTGACGATCAGTAGTGGTGCCCACTTGGGGGTGATTAGGCCCTTGTCGCATGTTGGGTTTTCTTCTATTTTGGCGCCATAGTCGGGCCATGAGTGTTTGAATGATGTAATGTTATTTATGTTCCTGATTGACGTGGCGAGTGTAAGCCAACTATGTTATCTCCCCATTATTATTTACATTACATGGGATGTTGTGAAGATTGCCTAACTTGCGACATATGCCTTCAATGCGATTATGTCTCTAAGTCGTGCCTCGACATGTGGGAGCTATAGTCGCATCGAGGGTGTTACACTGATTCCTGTAGTGAATGACTAAAAAATAGCAAATGATGTTAGAAAGTGTTGAAAATTGATGACGTCTCTTTGAATGGTGCATAGGAACGCAAAAAAAGTCTGGAGTTCAAATAAGTTTGAAAAAATGAAGTGCCCGTGTATCAGATGAGTTCTCGTTCGAAACCCTGATACTCCGAAAAAGATTGTCCAGTTTGTACACGAAGTGTGTCCAGTTTTTGCCGTAACCCTCTACTCTTTTGCACATTCCATGTGGGTGAAATGATGATACCAGGCCAAGTTTAATCCTTTTCAGAGTTCATTGTGTAGTGATTTTCAATTTCACGGTCATTTAGCTCTCTAAACAAATCGGCAAATGACTGAAAATAGCAAATGATGTTAGAAAGTGTTGAAATTTTATGACGTCGCTTTGAATGGTGAATAGGAATGCAAAAAAAGTCTGGTGTTCAAATAAGTTTTAAAAAATGAAGTGCCCATGTAACAGATGAGTTCTCGTCCGAAACCCTCATATTCTGAAAGAGATTGCCCAGTTTGTACGCGAAGTGCGTCCAGTTTTTGCCGTAACCCTCTCTACTCTTTTTCACATGCCACGTGGGTGAAATAATGATACCATGCCAAGTTTCAACCTTTTGAGAGTTCATTTTGTAGTGATTTTTAATTTCACGGTCATTTAGCTCTCTAAACAAATAGGTAAATGACTGAAAAATAGCAAATCATGTCAGAACGTGTTGAAAATTGATGACCTTGCTTTGAATGGTGCATACGAAATGCAAAAAAAGTCTGGAGTTCAAATAAGTTTAAA
>NW_025225635.1:99252-105062 GCF_018294505.1 Triticum aestivum | reverse complement strand
GTAACCCTCTCTACTCTTTTTTCACATGCCATGTGGGTGAAATGATGATACCATGCCAAGTTTCAACCTTTTTCAGAGTTCATTTTGTAGTGATTTTCAATTTCACGGTCATTTAGTTCTCTAAACAAACAGGTAAATGACTGAAAAATAGCAAATGAGGTCAGAACATGTTGAAAATTGATGACCTCGCTTTGAATGGTGCATACGGAACGTAAAAAAAGTCTGGAGTTCAAATAAGTTTAAAAAAAATGAAATGCCCGTGTAACAGATGAGTTCTCGTCCGAAACCCTGATACTCCGAAAGAGATTGCCCAGTTTGTACACAAAGTGCGTCCACTTTTTGCTGTAACCCTCTCTACTATTTTGCACATGCTATGTGGGTGAATGACGATACCATGCCAAGTTTCAACATTTTCAGGGTTCAATTTGTAGTGATTTTCAATTTCACGGTCATTTAGCTCTCTAAACAAATTGGTAAATGATTGAAAATAGCAAATGATGTTAGAAAGTGTTGAAATTTTATGACGTCGCTTTGAATGGTGAATAGGAACGCAAAAAAACTCTGGTGTTCAAATAAGTTTAAAAAAATGAAGTGCCCGTGTAACAGATGAGTTCTTGTCCGAAACCCTGATATTCCGAAAGAGATTGCCCAGTTTGTATGCGAAGTGCGTCGAGTTTTTGCCGTAACCTTCTCTACACTTTTTTACCTGCCACGTGGGTGAAATAATGATACCATGCCAAGTTTCAACCTTTTCATAGTTTATTTTGTTGTGATTTTCAATTTCACGGTCATTTAGCTCTCTAAACAAATAGGTAAATGACTGAAAAATAGCAAATCATGTCAGAACGTGTTGAAAATTGATGACCTCGCTTTGAATGATGCATACGGAACGCAAAAAAAGTCTGGAGTTCAAATAAGTTTAAAAAAATGAAGTGCCCGTGTAACCGATGAGTTCTCGTCTGAAACCCTGATACTCCAAAAGAGATTGTCCAGTTTGTAAACGAAGTGCATCCAGTTTTTTTTCCGTAACCCTCTCAACTCTTTTTCACATGCCATGTGGGTTAAATGATGATACCATGCCAAGTTTCAACCTTTTCAGAGTTCATTTTGTAGTGATTTTTCAATTTCACGGTCATTTAGCTGTCTAAACAAATAGGTAAATTACTAAAAAAATAGCAAATGATGTCAGCACGTGTTGAAAATTGATGGTCTCGCTTTGAACGGTGTTTAAAAAAATGAAGTGCCCGTGTAACAGATGACTTCTTGTTCGAAACCCTGATACTCCGAAAGAGTTTGTCTAGTTTGTACACGAAGTGTGTCCAGTTTTTGCCGTAACCCTCTACTCTTTTGCACATTCCATGTGGGTGAAATGATGATACCATGCCAAGTTTCAACCTTTTCAGAGTTCATTGTGTAGTGATTTTCAATTTCACGATCATTTAGCTCTCTAAACAAATAGGTAAATGACTGAAAATAGCAAATGATGTTAGAAAGTGTTGAAATTTTATGACATTCCTTTGAATGGTGCATAGGAACACAAAAAAAGTGTGCAGTTCAAATAAGTTTAAAAAATGAAGTGCTCGTGTAACAGATGAGTTCTTGTCCAGAACCCTGATACTCCGAAAGAGATTGCCCAGTTTGTAAGCGAAGTGCGTCCAGTTTTTGCCGTAACCCTCTCTACTCTTTTTCACATGCCATGTGGGTGAAATGATGATACCATGCCAAGTTTCAACCTTTTCAGAGTTCATTTTGTAGTGATTTTCAATTTCACAGACATTTATCTCCTTAAACAAATAGGTAAATGACTGAAAAATAGCAAATAATGTTAGAACATGTTGAAAATTGATGATCTCTCTTTGAATGGTGCATACGGAACGCAAAAAAGTCTGGAGTTCAAATAAGTTTAAAAAAATGAAGTGCCCATGTAACATATGAGTTCTTTTTTTTGAATATGTAACATATGAGTTCTCGTCTAAAACCCTGATACTCCGAAAGAGATTGCCCAGTTTGTACACGAAGTGCGTCCAGTTTTTGCTGTATCCCTCTCTACTCTTTTTCACATGCCATGTGGGTGAAATGATGATACCATGCCAAGTTTCAACCTTTTCAGAGTTCATTTTGTAGTGATTTTCAATTTCACGGTCATTTAGCTCTCTAAACAAATAGGTAAATGACTGAAAAATAGCAAATCATGTCAGAACATGTTGAAAAATGATGACCTCGCTTTGAATGGAGCATACGGAACGCGAAAAAAGTCTGGAGTTCAAATAAGTTTAAAAAAATGAAGTGCTCGTGTAATAGATGAGTTCTCGTCCTAAACCCTGATACTCCGAAAGAGATTGCCCAGTTTGTACACGAAGTGCGTCCAGTTTTGGCCGTAACCCTCTCTACTCTTTTTCACATGCCATGTGGGTGAAATGATGATACCATGCCAAGTTTTAACCTTTTTAGAGTTCATTTTGTAGTGATTTTCAATTTCACGGACATTTAGCTCTCTAAACAAATAGGTAAATGACTGAAAAATACCAAATGTTGTCAGAACGTGTTGAAAATTGATGACCTCGCTTTGAATGGTGCATACGGAATGCAAAAAAAGTTTGGAGTTCAAATAAGTTTAAAAAAATGAAGTGCCCATGTAACCGATGAGTTCTCGTCCGAAACCCTGATACTCCAAAAGAGATTGTCAAGTTTGTACACGAAGTGCGTCCAGTTTTTTTCTGTAACCTCTCAACTCTTTTTCACATGCCATGTGGGTGAAATGATGATACCATGCCAAGTTTCAACCTTTTCAGAGTTCATTTTGTAGTGATTTTTCAATTTCACGGTCATTTAGCTCTCTAAACAAATAGGTAAATTACTAAAAAAATAGCAAATGATGTCAGCACGTGTTGAAAATTGATGGCCTCGCTTTGAATGGTATTTAAAAAAGTGAAGTGCCCGTGTAACAGATGAGTTCTTGTTCGGAACCCTGATACTCCGAAAGAGTTTTTCCAGTTTGTACACGAAGTGTGTCCAGTTTTTGCCGTAACCCTCTACTCTTTTGCACATTCCATGTGGGTGAAATGAGGATACAATGCCAAGTTTCAACCTTTTCAGAATTCATTGTGGAGTGATTTTCAATTTCACGATCATTTAGCTCTCTAAACAAATCGGTAAATGACTGAAAATAGCAAATGATGTTAGAAAGTGTTGAAATTTTATGATATCGCTTTGAATGGTGCATAGGAACACAAAAAAAGTGTGCAGTTCAAATAAGTTTAAAAAAATGAAGTGCCCGTGTAACAGATGAGTTCTCGTCCGGAACCCTGATACTCCGAAAGAGATTGCCCAGTTTGTACGCGAAGTGCATCCAGTTTTTGCCGTAACCCTCTCTACTCTTTTTCACATGCCATGTGGGTGAAATGATGATACCATGCCAAGTTTCAACCTTTTCAGAGTTCATTTTGTAGTGATTTTCAATTTCACAGACATTTATCTCGCTAAACAAATAGGTAAATGACTGAAAAATAGCAAATAATGTTAGAACATGTTGAAAATTGATGACGTCTCTTTGAATGGTGCATACGGAACGCAAAAAAGGCTGGAGTTCAAATAAGTTTAAAAAAATGAAGTGCCCGTGTAACATATGAGTTCTCATCTGAAACCCTGATACTCCGAAAGAGATTGCCCAGTTTGTACGCGAAGTGCGTCCAGTTTTTGTTCTAACCCTCTCTACTCTTTTTCACATGCCATGTGGGTGAAATGATGATACCATGCCAAGTTTCAACCTTTTCAGAGTTCATTTTGTAGTGATTTTCAATTTCATGATCATTTTCCTCTCTAAACAAATATCTAAATGACTAAAAAATAGCAAATGATGTCAGAACGTGTTGAAAATTGATGACCTCGCTTTGAATGGTTCATACGGAATGCAAAAAAGTCTAGAGTTTAAATAAGTTTAAAAACAATGAAGTGCCCGTGTAACAGATGAGTTCTCGTCCGAAACCCTGATACTCCGAAAGAGATTGTCCAGTTTGTACACGAAGTGCATCCAGTTTTTTTCCGTAACCCTCTCTACTATTTTGCACATGCCATGTGGGTGAAATGATGTTACCATGCCAAGTTTCAACATGTTCAGAGTTCATTTTGTAGTTATTTTCGATTTCACGGTCATTTAGCTCTCTAAATAAATCAGTAAATGACTGAAAATAGCAAATGATGTTAGAAAGTGTTGAAAATTGATGACCTCGCTTTGAATGGTGCATACGGAACGCAAAAAAAGTCTAGAGTTCGAATAAGTTTTAAAAAATGAAGTGCCCGTGTAACAGATGAGTTCTTGTCCGAAACCCTGATACTCCAAAAGAGATTTTCCAGTTTGTACACGAAGTGCGTCCAGTTTTTGCCGTAACCCTCTCTACTATTTTGCACATGCTATGTCGGTCAATGACGATACCATGCCAAGTTTCAACATTTTTAGAGTTCAATTTGTAGTGATTTTCAATTTCACGGTCATTTAGCTCTCTAAACAAATCGGTAAATGACTGAAAAATAGCAAATGATGTTAGAAAGTTTTGAAAATTGATGACGTCTCTTTGAATGGTGCATAGGAACCCTGATACTCCGAAAGAGATTGTCCAGTTTGTACACGAAGTGTGTCCAGTTTTTGCCGTAACCCTCTACTCTTTTGCACATTCCGTGTGGGTGAAATGATGATACCATGCCAAGTTCCAACCTTTCAAGAGTTCATTGTGTAGTGATTTTCAATTTCATAGTCATTTAGCTCTCTAAATAAATCCGTAAATGACTGAAAATAGCAAATGATGTTAGAATTTGTTGAAAATTGATGACATCGCGTTGAATGGTGCATACGAAATGCAAAAAAAGTCTGGTGTTCAAATAATTCTAAAAAAATGAAGTGCCTTTGTAACAGATGAGTTCTCGTCCGAAACCCTGATATTCCGAAAGAGATTGCCCAGTTTGTACGCGAAGTGCATCCAGTTTTTGCCGTAACCCTCTCTACTCTTTTTCACATGCCACGTGGGTGAAATAATGATACCATGCCAAGTTTCAACCTTTTCAGAGTTCAGTTTGTAGTGATTTTCAATTTAACGGTCATTTAGCTCTCTAAACAAATAGGTAAATGACTAAAAAATAGCAAATCATGTCAGAACGTGTTGAAAATTGATCACCTCGCTTTGAATGGTGCATACGGAACGCAAAAAAAGTCTGGAGTTCAAATATGTTTAAAAAACTGAAGTGCCCGTGTGATAGAAGAGTTCTCGTCCGAAACCCTGATACTCCGAAAGAGATTGCCCAGTTTGTACACGAAGTGCGTCTAGTTTTTGCCGTAACCCTCTCTACTATTTTGCACATGCTATGTGGGTGAATGACGATACCATGCCAAGTTTCAACATTTTCAGAGTTCAATTTGTAGTGATTTTCAATTTCACGGTCATTTAGCTCTCTAAACAAATTGGTAAATGACTGAAAAATAGAAAATGATGTTAGGAAGTGTTGAAATTTTATGACGTCGATTTGAATGGTGCATAGAAACGCAAAAAAGTTTGGAGTTCAAATAAGTTTAAAAAAATGAAGTGCCTGTGTACCAGATGAGTTCTCGTCCGAAACCCTGATACTCCGAAAGAGATTGCCCAGTTTGTACGCAAAGTTCGTCCAGTTTTTGCCATAACCCTCTCTACTCTTTTTCACATGCCATGTGGGTGAAATGATGATACCATGCCAAGTTTCAACCTTTTCAGAGTTCATTTTGTTGTGATTTTCAATTTCACGGTCATTTAGTTCTCTAAACAAACAGGTAAATGACTGAAAAA
>NW_025225635.1:98180-99242 GCF_018294505.1 Triticum aestivum | reverse complement strand
CATTTTCAGAGTTCAATTTGTAGTAATTTTCAATTTCACGGTCATTTAGCTCTCTAAACAAATCGGTAAATGACTGAAAAATAGCAAATGATGTTAGGAAGTGTTGAAATTTTATGACATCGCTTTGAATGGTGCATAGGAACGCAAAAAATTCTGGAGTTCAAATAAGTTTAAAAAAATGAAATGCCCGTCTACCAGATGAGTTCTCGTCCGAAACCCTGATACTCCGAAAGAGATTGCCCAGTTTGTACACGAAGTGCGTCCAGTTTTTGCTGTAACCCTCTCTACTCTTTTTCACATGCCATGTGGGTGGAATGATGATACCATGTCAAGTTTCAACCTTTTCAGAATTCATTTTGTAGTGATTTTCAATTTCACGGTCATTTAGCTCTCTAAACAAATAGGTAAATGACTGAAAAATAGCAAATGATGTCAGAACATGTTGAAAATAGATGACCTCGCTTTGAATGGTGCATACGGAACCCTAAAAAAGTCTGGAGTTCAAATAAGTTTAAAAAAATGAAGTGCCCTTGTAACCGATGAGTTCTCGTCCGAAACCCTGATACTCCGAAAGGGATTGTCCAGTTTGTACACGAAGTGCATCTAGTTTTTTTCGTAACCCTCTCTACTATTTTGCACATGCCATGTGGGTGAAATGATGTTACCATGCCAAGTTTGAACATGTTCAGAGTTCATTTTGTAGTGATTTTCAATTTCACGGTCATTTAGGTCTCTAAATAAATCCGTAAATTACTAAAAATAGCAAATGATGTCAGAACGTGTTGAAAATTGATGACGTCGCTTTGAATGGTGCATACGGAACGCAAAAAAGTCTGGAGTTCAAATAAGTTAAAAAAAATGAAGTGCCCATGTAACAGATGAGTTCTCGTCCGAAACCCTGATACTCCAAAAGAGATTTTCCAGTTTGTACATGAAGTGCGTCCAGTTTTTGCCGTAACCCTTTCTACTATTTTACACATGCTATGTGGGTGAATGACGATACCATGCCAAGTTTCCATATTTTCAGAGTTCATTTTGAAGTGATTTTCAATTTCACGGTCA
>NW_025225635.1:96637-98039 GCF_018294505.1 Triticum aestivum | reverse complement strand
GTCAGAAAGTGTTGAAAATTGATGACGTCTCTTTGAATGGTGCATAGGAACGCAAACAAATGTCTGGAGTTCAAATAAGTTTAAAAAAATGAAGTGCCCGTGTAACAAATGAGTTCTCGTCCGAAACCCTGATACTCCGAAAGAGATTTTCCAGTTTGTACACGAAGTGCGTCCAGTTTTTGCCGTAACCCTTTCTACTATTTTACACATGCTATGTGGGTGAATGACGATACCATGCCAAGTTTCAACATTTTCAGAGTTCATTTTGAAGTAATTTTCAATTTCACGGTCATTTAGCTCTCTAAACAAATCGGTAAATGACTAAAAAAACAGCAAATGATGTCAGAAAGTGTTGAAAATTGATGACGTCTCTTTGAATGGTGCATAGGAACGCAAAAAAATGTCTGGAGTTCAAATAAGTTTAAAAAAATGAAGTGCCCGTGTAACAGATGAGTTCTCGTTCGAAACCCTGATACTCCGAAAGAGATTGTCCAGTTTGTACACGAAGTGTGTCCAGTTTTTGTCGTAACCCTCTACTCTTTTGCACATTCCATGTGGGTGAAATGATGATACCATGCCAAGTTCCAACCTTTCAAGAGTTCATTGTGTAGTGATTTACAATTTCACAGTCATTTAGCTCTCTAAATAAATCCGTAAATGACTGAAAATAGCAAATGATGTTAGAATGTACTGAAAATTGATGACATCGCGTTGAATGGTACATACGGAATGCAAAAAAAGTCTGGTGTTCAAATAATTCTAAAAAAATGAAGTGCCTGTGTAACAGATGAGTTCTCGTCCGAAACCCTGATATTCCGAAAGAGATTGCCCAGTTTGTACGCGAAGTGCATCCAGTTTTTGCGTAACCCTCTCTACTCTTTTTCACATGCCACGTGGGTGAAATAATGATACCATGCCAAGTTTCAACCTTTTCAGAGTTCATTTTGTAGTGATTTTCAATTTCACGGTCATTTAGCTCTCTAAACAAATAGGTAAATGACTGAAAAATAGCAAATCATGTCAAAACGCGTTGAAAATTGATGACCTCGCTTTGAATGGTGCATACGGAACGCAAAAAAAGTCTGGAGTTCAAATAAGTTTAAAAAACTGAAGTGCCCGTGTAACAGATGAGTTCTCGTCCTAAACCCTGATACTCCGAAAGAGATTGCCCAGTTTGTACACGAAGTGCGTCCAGTTTTTGCCGTAACCCTCTCTACTCTTTTTCACATGCCATGTGGGTGAAATGATGATACCATGCCAAGTTTCAACCTTTTCAGAGTTCATTTTGTAGTGATTTTCAATTTCACAGACATTTATCTCTCTAAACAAATAGGTAAATGACTGAAAAATAGCAAATGATGTCAGAACATGTTGAAAATTGATGACGTCTCTTTGAATGGTG
>NW_025225635.1:95657-96171 GCF_018294505.1 Triticum aestivum | reverse complement strand
GAACATGTTGAAAATAGATGACCTCGCTTTGAATGGTGCATACGGAATGCTAAAAAAGTCTGGAGTTCAAATAATTTCAAAAAAATGAAGTGCCCCTGTAACCGATGAGTTCTCGTCCGAAACCCTGATACTCCGAAAGGGATTGTCCAGTTTTTACACGAAGTGCGTCTAGTTTTTTTCGTAACCCTCTCTACTATTTTACACATGCCATGTGGGTGAAATGATGTTACCATGCCAAGTTTCAACATGTTCAGAGTTCATTTTGTAGTGATTTTCAATTTCACGGTCATTTAGGTCTATAAATAAATCCGTAAATTACTAAATATAGCAAATGATGTCAGAACGTGTTGAAAATTGATGACGTCGCTTTGAATGGTGCATACGGAATGCAAAAAAGTCTGGAGTTCAAATAAGTTTAAAAAAATGAAGTGCCCATGTAACAGATGAGTTCTCGTCCGAAACCCTGATACTCCGAAAGAGATTTTCCAGTTTGTACACGAAGTGCGTCCAGTTT
>NW_025225635.1:94292-95581 GCF_018294505.1 Triticum aestivum | reverse complement strand
CTACTATTTTACACATGCTATGTGGATGAATGACGATACCATGCCAAGTTTCAACATTTTCAGAGTTCATTTTGAAGTGATTTTCAATTTCACGGTCATTTAGCTCTCTAAACAAATCGGTAAATGACTAAAAAATAGCAAATGATGTCAGACCGTGTTGAAAATTGATGACGTCGCTTTGAATGGTGCATACGGAACGCAAAAAAGTCTGGAGTTCAAATAAGTTTAAAAAAATGAAGTGCCCGTGTAACAGATGAGTTCTCGTTCGAAACCCTGATACTCCGAAAGAGATTTTCCAGTTTGTACACGAAGTGCGTCCAGTTTTTGCCGTAACCCTTTCTACAAAATGAAACCCTCTACTCTTTTTCACATGCCATGTGGGTGAAATGATGATACCATGCCAAGTTTCAACCTTTTCAGAGTTCATTTTGTAGTGATTTTCAATTTCACGGACATTTAGCTCTCTAAACAAATAGGTAAATGACTGAAAAATAGCAAATGATGTCAGAAAGTGTTGAAAATTGATGACCTCGCTTTGAATGGTGCATACGGAATGCAAAAAAAGTGTGGAGTTCAAATAAGTTTAAAAAAACGAAGTGCCCGTGTAACCGATGAGTTCTCGTCCAAAACCCTGATACTCCGAAAGAGATTGTCCAGTTTGTACACGAAGTGCATCCAGTTTTTTTCCGTAACCCTGATACTTCGAGTCTGGAGTTCGAAACCCTAATACTCCGAAAGAGATTGTCCAGTTTGTACACGAAGTGTGTCCAGTTTTTGTCGTAACCCTCTACTCTTTTGCACATTCCATGTGGGTGAAATGATGATACCATGCCAAGTTCCAACCTTTCAAGAGTTCATTGTGTAGTGATTTTCAATTTCATAGTCATTTAGCTCTCTAAATAAATCCGTAAATGACTGAAAATAGCAAATGATGTTAGAATGTGTTGAAAATTGATGACATCGCGTTGAATGGTGCATACGGAATGCAAAAAAAGTCTGGTGTTCAAATAATTCTAAAAAAATGAAGTGCCTTTGTAACAGATGAGTTCTCGTCCGAAACCCTGATATTCCGAAAGAGATTGCCCAGTTTGTACGCGAAGTGCATCCAGTTTTTGCCGTAACCCTCTCTACTCTTTTTCACATGCCACGTGGGTGAAATAATGATACCATGCCAAGTTTCAACCTTTTCAGAGTTCAGTTTGTAGTGATTTTCAATTTAACGGTCATTTAGCTCTCTAAACAAATAGGTAAATGACTGAAAAATAGCAAATCATGTCAGAACGTGTTGA
>NW_025225635.1:92460-93534 GCF_018294505.1 Triticum aestivum | reverse complement strand
CCTTTTCAGAGTTCATTGTGTAGTGATTTTCAATTTCACGGTCATTTAGCTCTCTAAACAAATTGGCAAATGATTGAAAATAGCAAATGATGTTAGAAAGTGTTGAAATTTTATGGCGTTGCTTTGAATGGTGAATAGGAATGCAAAAAAAGTCTGGTGTTCAAATAATTTTAAAAAAATGAAGTGCCCGTGTAACAGATGAGTTCTCGTCCGAAACCCTGATATTCCGAAAGAGATTGCCCAGTTTGTACGCGAAGTGCGTCCAGTTTTTTCCGTAACCCTCTCTGCTATTTTGCACATGCTATGTGGGTCAATGATGATACCATGCCAAGTTTCAACATTTTCAGAGTTCAATTTGTAGTGATTTTCAATTTCACGGTCATTTAGCTCTCTAAACAAATCGGTAAATGACTGAAAAATAGCAAATGATGTTAGAAAGTGTTGAAAATTGATGACGTCTCATTGAATGGTGCATAGGAGCGCAAAAAATGACAGGAGTTCAAATAACTTTAAAAAAATGAAGTGCCCGTGTAACAGAAGAGTTCTCGTCCGAAACCCTGATACTCCGAAAGAGATTGCCCAGTTTGTACACGAAGTGCGTCTAGTTTTTGCCGTAACCCTCTGTACTATTTTGCACATGCTATGTGGGTGAATGACGATACCATGCCAAGTTTCAACATTTTCAGAGTTCAATTTGTAGTAATTTTCAATTTCACGGTCATTTAGCTCTCTAAACAAATCGGTAAATGACTGAAAAATAGCAAATGATGTTAGGAAGTGTTGAAATTTTATGACATCGCTTTGAATGGTGCATAGGAACGCAAAAAATTCTGGAGTTCAAATAAGTTTAAAAAAATGAAATGCCCGTGTACCAGATGAGTTCTCGTCCAAAACCCTGATACTCCGAAAGAGATTGCTCAGTTTGTACGCGAAGTGCGTCCAGTTTTTGCCCTAACCCTCTCTAATCTTTTTCACATGCCATGTGGGTGAAATGATGATACCATGCCAAGTTTCATCCTTTTCAGAGTTCATTTTGTAGTGATTTTCAATTTCACGGTCATTTAGTTCTCTAAA
>NW_025225635.1:91528-91837 GCF_018294505.1 Triticum aestivum | reverse complement strand
TGCGTCCAGTTTTTGCCATAACCCTCTCTACTATTTTGCACATGATATGTGGGTGAATGACGATACCATGCCAAGTTTCAACATTTTCAGAGTTCAATTTGTAGTGATTTTCAATTTCATGGTCATTTAGCTCTCTAAACAAATTGGTAAATGACTGAAAAATAGAAAATGATGTTAGGAAGTGTTGAAATTTTATGACGTCGATTTGAATGGTGCATAGAAACGCAAAAAAGTTTGGAGTTCAAATAAGTTTAAAAAAATGAAGTGCCTGTGTACCAGATGAGTTCTCGTCCGAAACCCTGATACTCC
>NW_025225635.1:89987-91198 GCF_018294505.1 Triticum aestivum | reverse complement strand
AAAGAGATTGCCCAGTTTGTACGCAAAGTTCGTCCAGTTTTTGCCATAACCCTCTCTACTCTTTTTCACATGCCATGTGGGTGAAATGATGATACCATGCCAAGTTTCAACCTTTTCAGAGTTCATTTTGTTGTGATTTTCAATTTCACGGTCATTTAGTTCTCTAAACAAACAGGTAAATGACTGAAAAATAGCAAATGAGGTCAGAACATGTTGAAAATTGATGACCTCGCTTTTGAATGGTGCATACGGAACGCAAAAAAAGTCTGGAGTTCAAATAAGTTTAAAAAAATGAAGTGCCCGTGTAACAGATGAGTTCTCGTCCGAAACCCTGATACTCCAAAAGAGATTGCCCAGTTTGTACACGAAGTGCGTCCAGTTTTTGCCATAACCCTCTCTACTATTTTGCACATGATATGTGGGTGAATGACGATACCATGCCAAGTTTCAACATTTTCAGAGTTCAATTTGTAGTGATTTTCAATTTCACGGTCATTTAGCTCTCTAAACAAATTGGTAAATGACTGAAAAATAGCAAATGATGTTAGAAAGTGTTGAAAATTGATGATGTCTCTTTGAATGGTGCATAGGAACGCAAAAAAAAAGTCTGGAGTTCAAATAAGTTTAGAAAAATGAAGTGCCCGTGTATCAGATGAGTTCTCGTTCGAAACCCTGATACTCCAAAAAAGATTGTCCAGTTTGTACACGAAGTGTGTCCAGTTTTTGCCGTAACGCTCTACTCTTTTGCACATTCCATGTGGGTGAAATATTGATACCAAGCCAAGTTTCATCCTTTTCAGAGTTCATTGTGTAGTGATTTTCAATTTCACGGTCATTTAGCTCTCTAAACAAATTGGCAAATGATTGAAAATAGCAAATGATGTTAGAAAGTGTTGAAATTTTATGGCGTTGCTTTGAATGGTGAATAGGAATGCAAAAAAAGTCTGGTGTTCAAATAATTTAAAAAAAATGAAGTGCCCATGTAACAGATGAGTTCTCGTCCGAAACCCTGATATTCCGAAAGAGATTGCCCAGTTTGTACGCGAAGTGCGTCCAGTTTTTTCCGTAACCCTCTCTACTATTTTGCACATGCTATGTGGGTCAATGATGATACCATGCCAAGTTTCAACATTTTCAGAGTTCAATTTGTAGTGATTTTCAATTTCACGGTCATTTAGCTCTCTAAACAAATCGGTAAATGACTGAAAAAT
>NW_025225635.1:80740-81925 GCF_018294505.1 Triticum aestivum | reverse complement strand
GTTTAAAAAACTGAAGTGCCCGTGTAACAGATGAGTTCTCGTCCTAAACCCTGATACTCCGAAAGAGATTGCCCAGTTTGTACATGAAGTGCCTCCCGTTTTTGCCGTAACCCTCTCTACTCTTTTTCACATGCCATGTGGGTGAAATGATGATACCATGCCAAGTTTCAACCTTTTCAGAGTTCATTTTGTAGTGATTTTCAATTTCACGGACATTTAGCTCTCTAAACAAATAGGTAAATGACTAAAAAATAGCAAATGATGTTAGAAAGTGTTGAAAATTGATGACCTCTCTTTGAATGGTGCATACGGAATGCAAAAAAAGTGTGGAGTTCAAATAAGTTTAAAAAAACGAAGTGCCCGTGTAACCGATGAGTTCTCGTCCGAAACCCTGATACTCCGAAAGAGATTGTCCAGTTTGTACACGAAGTGCATCCAGTTTTTTTCCGTAACCCTCTCTACTCTTTTTCACATGCCAAGTGGGTGAAATGATGATACCATGCCAAGTTTCAACCTGTTCAGAGGTCATTTTGTAGTGATTTTTCAATTTCACGGTCATTTAGCTCTCTAAACAAATAGGTAAATGACTAAAAAATAGCAAATGATGTCAGCACGTGTTGAAACTTGATGGCCTCGCTTTGAATGGTGCATATGGAACGCAAAAAAGTCTGGAGTTCAAATAAATTTAAAAAAATGAAGTGCCCGTGTAACAGATGAGTTCTCGTTCGAAACCCTGATACTCCGAAAGAGATTGTCCAGTTTGTACACGAAGTGTGTCCAGTTTTTGCCGTAACCCTCTACTCTTTTGCACATTCCGTGTGGGTGAAATGATGATACCATGCCAAGTTCCAACCTTTCAAGAGTTCATTGTGTAGTGATTTTCAATTTCATAGTCATTTAGCTCTCTAAATAAATCCGTAAATGACTGAAAATAGCAAATGATGTTAGAATGTGTTGAAAATTGATGACATCGCGTTGAATGGTGCATACGAAATGCAAAAAAATTCTGGTGTTCAAATAATTCTAAAAAAATGAAGTGCCTTTGTAACAGATGAGTTCTCGTCCGAAACCCTGATATTCCGAAAGAGATTGCCCAGTTTGTACGCGAAGTGCATCCAGTTTTTGCCGTAACCCTCTCTACTCTTTTTCACATGCCACGTGGGTGAAATAATGATACCATGCCAA
>NW_025225635.1:76243-80011 GCF_018294505.1 Triticum aestivum | reverse complement strand
TTTCAACCTTTTCAGAGTTCAGTTTGTAGTGATTTTCAATTTAACGGTCATTTAGCTCTCTAAACAAATAGGTAAATGACTGAAAAATAGCAAATCATGTCAGAACGTGTTGAAAATTGATGACCTCGCTTTGAATGGTGCATACGGAACGCAAAAAAAGTCTGGAGTTCAAATATGTTTAAAAAACTGAAGTGCCCGTGTAACAGATGAGTTCTCGTCCTAAACCCTGATACTCCGAAAGAGATTGCCCAGTTTGTACATGAAGTGCCTCCCGTTTTTGCCGTAACCCTCTCTACTCTTTTTCACATGCCATGTGGGTGAAATGATGATACCATGCCAAGTTTCAACCTTTTCAGAGTTCATTTTGTAGTGATTTTCAATTTCACGGACATTTAGCTCTCTAAACAAATAGGTAAATGACTAAAAAATAGCAAATGATGTCAGAAAGTGTTGAAAATTGATGACCTCGCTTTGAATGGTGCATACGGAATGAAAAAAAAGTGCGGAGTTCAAATAAGTTTAAAAAAACGAAGTGCCCGTGTAACCGATGAGTTCTCGTCCGAAACCCTGATACTCCGAAAGAGATTGTCCAGTTTGTACACGAAGTGCATCCAGTTTTTTTCCGTAACCCTCTCTACTCTTTTTCACATGCCATGTGGGTGAAATGATGATACCATGCCAAGTTTCAACCTTTTCAGAGTTCATTTTGTAGTGATTTTTCAATTTCACGGTCATTTAGCTCTCTAAACAAATAGGTAAATGACTAAAAAATAGCAAATGATGTCAGCACGTGTTGAAACTTGATGGCCTCGCTTTGAATGGTGCATATGGAACGCAAAAAAGTTTGGAGTTCAAATAAATTTAAAAAAATGAAGTGCCCGTGTAACAGATGAGTTCTCGTTCGAAACCCTGATACTCCGAAAGAGATTGTCCAGTTTGTACACGAAGTGTGTCCAGTTTTTGCCGTAACCCTCTACTCTTTTGCACATTCCGTGTGGGTGAAATGATGATACCATGCCAAGTTCCAACCTTTCAAGAGTTCATTGTGTAGTGATTTTCAATTTCATAGTCATTTAGCTCTCTAAATAAATCCGTAAATGACTGAAAATAGCAAATGATGTTAGAATGTGTTGAAAATTGATGACATCGCGTTGAATGGTGCATACGGAATGCAAAAAAAGTCTGGTGTTCAAATAATTCTAAAAAAATGAAGTGCCTTTGTAACAGATGAGTTCTCGTCCGAAACCCTGATATTCCGAAAGAGATTGCCCAGTTTGTACGCGAAGTGCATCCAGTTATTGCCGTAACCCTCTCTACTCTTTTTCACATGCCACGTGGGTGAAATAATGATACAGTGCCAAGTTTCAACCTTTTCAGAGTTCAGTTTGTAGTGATTTTCAATTTAACGGTCATTTAGCTCTCTAAACAAATAGGTAAATGACTGAAAAATAGCAAATCATGTCAGAACGTGTTGAAAATTGATGACCTCGCTTTGAATGGTGCATACGGAACGCAAAAAAAGTCTGGAGTTCAAATAAGTTTAAAAAACTGAAGTGCCCGTGTAACAGATGAGTTCTCGTCCTAAACCCTGATACTCCGAAAGAGATTGTCCAGTTTGTACACGAAGTGCATCCAGTTTTTTTCCGTAACCCTGATACTTCGAGTCTGGAGTTCGAAACCCTAATACTCCGAAAGAGATTGTCCAGTTTGTACACGAAGTGTGTCCAGTTTTTGTCGTAACCCTCTACTCTTTTGCACATTCCATGTGGGAGAAATGATGATACCATGCCAAGTTTCAACCTTTTCAGAGTTCATTTTGTAGTGATTTTTCAATTTCACGGTCATTTAGCTCTCTAAACAAATAGGTAAATGACTAAAAAATAGCAAATGATGTCAGCACGTGTTGAAACTTGATGGCCTCGCTTTGAATGGTGCATATGGAACGCAAAAAAGTCTGGAGTTCAAATAAATTTAAAAAAATGAAGTGCCCGTGTAACAGATGAGTTCTCGTTCGAAACCCTGATACTCCGAAAGAGATTGTCCAGTTTGTACACGAAGTGTGTCCAGTTTTTGCCGTAACCCTCTACTCTTTTGCACATTCCGTGTGGGTGAAATGATGATACCATGCCAAGTTCCAACCTTTCAAGAGTTCATTGTGTAGTGATTTTCAATTTCATAGTCATTTAGCTCTCTAAATAAATCCGTAAATGACTGAAAATAGCAAATGATGTTAGAATGTGTTGAAAATTGATGACATCGCGTTGAATGGTGCATACGGAATGCAAAAAAAGTCTGGTGTTCAAATAATTCTAAAAAAATGAAGTGCCTTTGTAACAGATGAGTTCTCGTCCGAAACCCTGATATTCCGAAAGAGATTGCCCAGTTTGTACGCGAAGTGCATCCAGTTTTTGCCGTAACCCTCTCTACTCTTTTTCACATGCCACGTGGGTGAAATAATGATACCATGCCAAGTTTCAACCTTTTCAGAGTTCAGTTTGTAGTGATTTTCAATTTAACGGTCATTTAGCTCTCTAAACAAATAGGTAAATGACTGAAAAATAGCAAATCATGTCAGAACGTGTTGACAATTGAGGACCTCGCTTTGAATGGTGCATACGGACGGCAAAAAAACTCTGGAGTTCAAATAAGTTTAAAAAACTGAAGTGCCCGTGTAACAGATGAGTTCTCGTCCTAAACCCTGATACTCTGAAAGAGATTGCCCAGTTTGTACATGAAGTGCCTCCCGTTTTTGCTGTAACCCTCTCTACTCTTTTTCACATGCCATGTGGGTGAAATGATGATACCATGCCAAGTTTCAACCTTTTCAGAGTTCATTTTGTAGTGATTTTCAATTTCACGGACATTTAGCTCTCTAAACAAATAGGTAAATGACTAAAAAATAGCAAATGATGTCAGAAAGTGTTGAAAATTGATGACCTCGCTTTGAATGGTGCATACGGAATGCAAAAAAAGTGTGGAGTTCAAATAAGTTTAAAAAAACGAAGTGCCCGTGTAACCGATGAGTTCTCGTCCGAAACCCTGATACTCCGAAAGAGATTGTCCAGTTTGTACACGAAGTGCATCCAGTTTTTTTCCGTAACTCTCTCTAGTCTTTTTCACATGCCATGTGGGTGAAATGATGATACCATGCCAAGTTTCAACCTTTTCAGAGTTCATTTTGTAGTGATTTTTCAATTTCACGGTCATTTAGCTCTCTAAACAAATAGGTAAATGACTAAAAATAGCAAATGATGTCAGCACGTGTTGAAACTTGATGGCCTCGCTTTGAATGGTGCATATGGAACGCAAAAAAGTCTGGAGTTCAAATAAATTTAAAAAAATGAAGTGCCCGTGTAACAGATGAGTTCTCGTTCGAAACCCTGATACTCCGAAAGAGATTGTCCAGTTTGTACACGAAGTGTGTCCAGTTTTTGCCGTAACCCTCTACTCTTTTGCACATTCCGTGTGGGTGAAATGATGATACCATGCCAAGTTCCAACCTTTCAAGAGTTCATTGTGTAGTGATTTTCAATTTCATAGTCATTTAGCTCTCTAAATAAATCCGTAAATGACTGAAAATAGCAAATGATGTTAGAATGTGTTGAAAATTGATGACATCGCGTTGAATGGTGCATACGGAATGCAAAAAAAGTCTGGTGTTCAAATAATTCTAAAAAAATGAAGTGCCTTTGTAACAGATGAGTTCTCGTCCGAAACCCTGATATTCCGAAAGAGATTGCCCAGTTTGTACGCGAAGTGCATCCAGTT
>NW_025225635.1:71965-73068 GCF_018294505.1 Triticum aestivum | reverse complement strand
ATAGGTAAATGACTAAAAAATAGCAAATGATGTCAGAAAGTGTTGAAAATTGATGACCTTGCTTTGAATGGTGCATACGGAATGCAAAAAAAGTGTGGAGTTCAAATAAGTTTAAAAAAACGAAGTGCCCGTGTAACCGATGAGTTCTCGTCCGAAACCGTGATACTCCGAAAGAGATTGTCCAGTTTGTACACGAAGTGCATCCAGTTTTTTTCCGTAACCCTGTCTAGTCTTTTTCACATGCCATGTGGGTGAAATGATGATACCATGCCAAGTTTCAACCTTTTCAGAGTTCATTTTGTAGTGATTTTTCAATTTCACGGTCATTTAGCTCTCTAAACAAATAGGTAAATGACTAAAAAATAGCAAATGATGTCAGCACGTTTTGAAACTTGATGGCCTCGCTTTGAATGGTGCATATGGAACGCAAAAAAGTCTGGAGTTCAAATAAATTTAAAAAAATGAAGTGCCCATGTAACAGATGAGTTCTCGTTCGAAACCCTGATACTCCGAAAGAGATTGTCCAGTTTGTACACGAAGTGTGTCCAGTTTTTGCCGTAACCCTCTACTCTTTTGCACATTCCGTGTGGGTGAAATGATGATACCATGCCAAGTTCCAACCTTTCAAGAGTTCATTGTGTAGTGATTTTCAATTTCATAGTCATTTAGCTCTCTAAATAAATCCGTAAATGACTGAAAATAGCAAATGATGTTAGAATGTGTTGAAAATTGATGACATCGCGTTGAATGGTGCATACGGAATGCAAAAAAAGTCTGGTCTTCAAATAATTCTAAAAAAATGAAGTGCCTTTGTAACAGATGAGTTCTCGTCCGAAACCCTGATATTCCGAAAGAGATTGCCCAGTTTGTACGCGAAGTGCATCCAGTTTTTGCCGTAACCCTCTCTACTCTTTTTCACATGCCACGTGGGTGAAATAATGATACCATGCCAAGTTTCAACCTTTTTAGAGTTCAGTTTGTAGTGATTTTCAATTTAACGGTCATTTAGCTCTCTAAACAAATAGGTAAATGACTGAAAAATAGCAAATCATGTCAGAACGTGTTGACAATTGAGGACCTCGCTTTGAATGGTGCATACGGAA
>NW_025225635.1:69110-71927 GCF_018294505.1 Triticum aestivum | reverse complement strand
GTTTAAAAAACTGAAGTGCCCGTGTAACAGATGAGTTCTCGTCCTAAACCCTGATACTCCGAAAGAGATTGCCCAGTTTGTACATGAAGTGCCTCCCGTTTTTGCCGTAACCCTCTCTACTCTTTTTCACATGCCATGTGGGTGAAATGATGATACCATGCCAAGTTTCAACCTTTTCAGAGTTCATTTTGTAGTGATTTTCAATTTCACGGACATTTAGCTCTCTAAACAAATAGGTAAATGACTAAAAAATAGCAAATGATGTCAGAAAGTGTTGAAAATTGATGACCTCGCTTTGAATGGTGCATACGGAATGCAAAAAAAGTGTGGAGTTCAAATAAGTTTAAAAAAACGAAGTGCCCGTGTAACCGATGAGTTCTCGTCCGAAACCGTGATACTCCGAAAGAGATTGTCCAGTTTGTACACGAAGTGCATCCAGTTTTTTTCCGTAACCCTCTCTAGTCTTTTTCACATGCCATGTGGGTGAAATGATGATACCATGCCAAGTTTCAACCTTTTCAGAGTTCATTTTGTAGTGATTTTTCAATTTCACGGTCATTTAGCTCTCTAAACAAATAGGTAAATGACTAAAAAATAGCAAATGATGTCAGCACGTGTTGAAACTTGATGGCCTCGCTTTGAATGGTGCATATGGAACGCAAAAAAGTCTGGAGTTCAAATAAATTTAAAAAAATGAAGTGCCCGTGTAACAGATGAGTTCTCGTTCGAAACCCTGATACTCCGAAAGAGATTGTCCAGTTTGTACACGAAGTGTGTCCAGTTTTTGCCGTAACCCTCTACTCTTTTGCACATTCCGTGTGGGTGAAATGATGATACCATGCCAAGTTCCAACCTTTCAAGAGTTCATTGTGTAGTGATTTTCAATTTCATAGTCATTTAGCTCTCTAAATAAATCCGTAAATGACTGAAAATAGCAAATGATGTTAGAATGTGTTGAAAATTGATGATATCACGTTGAATGGTGCATACGGAATGCAAAAAAAGTCTCGTGTTCAATTCTAAAAAAATGAAGTGCCTTTGTAACAGATGAGTTCTCGTTCGAAACCCTGATATTCCGAAAGAGATTGCCCAGTTTGTACGCGAAGTGCATCCAGTTTTTGCCGTAACCCTCTCTACTCTTTTTCACATGCCACGTGGGTGAAATAATGATACCATGCCAAGTTTCAACCTTTTCAGAGTTCAGTTTGTAGTGATTTTCAATTTAACGGTCATTTAGCTCTCTAAACAAATAGGTAAATGACTGAAAAATAGCAAATCATGTCAGAACGTGTTGAAAATTGATGACCTCGCTTTGAATGGTGCATACGGAACGCAAAAAAAGTCTGGAGTTCAAATAAGTTTAAAAAACTGAAGTGCCCGTGTAACAGATGAGTTCTCGTCCTAAACCCTGATACTCCGAAAGAGATTGCCCAGTTTGTACATGAAGTGCCTCCCGTTTTTGCCGTAACCCTCTCTACTCTTTTTCACATGCCATGTGGGTGAAATGATGATACCATGCCAAGTTTCAACCTTTTCAGAGTTCATTTTGTAGTGATTTTCAATTTCACGGACATTTAGCTCTCTAAACAAATAGGTAAATGACTAAAAAATAGCAAATGATGTCAGAAAGTGTTGAAAATTGATGACCTCGCTTTGAATGGTGCATACGGAATGCAAAAAAAGTGTGGAGTTCAAATAAGTTTAAAAAAACGAAGTGCCCGTGTAACCGATGAGTTCTCGTCCGAAACCCTGATACTCCGAAAGAGATTGTCCAGTTTGTACACGAAGTGCATCCAGTTTTTTTCCGTAACCCTCTCTACTCTTTTTCACATGCCATGTGGGTGAAATGATGATACCATGCCAAGTTTCAACCTTTTCAGAGTTCATTTTGTAGTGATTTTTCAATTTCACGGTCATTTAGCTCTCTAAACAAATAGGTAAATGACTAAAAAATAGCAAATGATGTCAGCACGTGTTGAAACTTGATGGCCTCGCTTTGAATGGTGCATATGGAACGCAAAAAAGTCTGGAGTTCAAATAAATTTAAAAAAATGAAGTGCCCGTGTAACAGATGAGTTCTCGTTCGAAACCTTGATACTCCGAAAGAGATTGTCCAGTTTGTACACGAAGTGTGTCCAGTTTTTGCCGTAACCCTCTACTCTTTTGCACATTCCGTGTGGGTGAAATGATGATACCATGCCAAGTTCCAACCTTTCAAGAGTTCATTGTGTAGTGATTTTCAATTTCATAGTCATTTAGCTCTCTAAATAAATCCGTAAATGACTGAAAATAGCAAATGATGTTAGAATGTGTTGAAAATTGATGACATCGCGTTGAATGGTGCATACGGAATGCAAAAAAAGTCTGGTGTTCAAATAATTCTAAAAAAATGAAGTGCCTTTGTAACAGATGAGTTCTCGTCCGAAACCCTGATATTCCGAAAGAGATTGCCCAGTTTGTACGCGAAGTGCATCCAGTTATTGCCGTAACCCTCTCTACTCTTTTTCACATGCCACGTGGGTGAAATAATGATACCATGCCAAGTTTCAACCTTTTCAGAGTTCAGTTTGTAGTGATTTTCAATTTAACGGTCATTTAGCTCTCTAAACAAATAGGTAAATGACTGAAAAATAGCAAATCATGTCAGAACGTGTTGAAAATTGATGACCTCGCTTTGAATGGTGCATACAGAACGCAAAAAAGGTCTGGAGTTCAAATAAGTTTAAAAAACTGAAGTGCCCGTGTAACAGATGAGTTCTCGTCCTAAACCGTGATACTCCGAAAGAGATTGCCCAGTTTGTACATGAAGTGCCTCCC
>NW_025225635.1:65217-68849 GCF_018294505.1 Triticum aestivum | reverse complement strand
AAATAGGTAAATGACTAAAAAATAGCAAATGATGTCAGAAAGTGTTGAAAATTGATGACCTCGCTTTGAATGGTGCATACGGAATGCAAAAAAAGTGTGGAGTTCAAATAAGTTTAAAAAAATGAAGTGCCCGTGTAACCGATGAGTTCTCGTCCGAAACCCTGATACTCCGAAAGAGATTGTCCAGTTTGTACAAGAAGTGCATCCAGTTTTTTTCCGTAACCCTCTCTATTCTTTTTCACATGCCATGTGGGTGAAATGATGATACCATGCCAAGTTTCAACCTTTTCAGAGTTCATTTTGTAGTGATTTTTCAATTTCACGGTCATTTAGCTCTGTAAACAAATAGGTAAATGACTAAAAAATAGCAAATGATGTCAGCACGTGTTGAAAATTGATGGCCTCGCTTTGAATGGTGCATACGGAACGCAAAAAAGTCTGGAGTTCAAATAAATTTAAAAAAATGAAGTGCCCGTGTAACAGATGAGTTCTCGTTCGAAACCCTGATACTCCGAAAGAGATTGTCCAGTTTGTACACAAAGTGTGTCCAGTTTTTGCCGTAACCCTTGTCAGGACCCCGACTCAATGCCACATCGATCTAGCATGTAACACCCCATATCACTTTGCGGCCTCATGCACGGTATTCCCACGGGTGTCGCCTTACCTTTGCCCGGGACCGTTTGCGTCTTTTGGCACACGTATATGATAGTGTCGCTAGCATCCATATGGTAAGGAGCCCGGGCTGACATGGCTAGTCGTAAACCCAAAGTGGCACTAACTTACAGGGACAGGCATCCGTGACCCAGCATCGAACGTGTCAGTCATCAGCGAGTGAATCCAGGCTGTAGCACTGGGCTAGCAGGACTCCGGAGAACCGGGCTGTAGCGGGCTAACAGGACTCCGGTATTCATCGCGTGACATTTCCCCGAAGGGACAGACACAGGAACGAAGAAGGACACATGCCGGCCAGCCTAAGTGTTCCGGAGCAGTAGCAAGCTACCATGGCTCGGTGGAAACACTAGGAGACATTTCCCGGTAAGAGAGGCTACTAAAGATAAACAACTAGATAGTCAGATCCCACACATACCAAGCATTTCAATAACATACACACAATGTGCTCGATATGTGCAAATACAACATGGCATCACAACATGACTCTACGACTCAAGTATTTAATCAATAGGCTCCGAGGAGCGAGACATTACAAACATGGGTCTCATGACCCAACAATCAGAGCATACAAGTCAAAGCACAAGCGGAAGCTATCATGTCTGAGTACAGACATCTATAAATGAAAAAGGCTGAGAAGCCTGACTATCTATCAGATCCTGCCGATGGCACAAGATCGTAGCTGAGGTATCAAGCTAAACGTCGAAGTCCACGCGGAACTACTAGTGAGACTGAAGTCTCTCTGCAAAAACATAAAATAGGCAAACGTGAGTACAAATGTACCCAGCAAGACTTACATCAGATCTATCTACATATGCATCATTATCAACAAGGGGGTGGAGGGGTTTGACTGCAGCAAGCCAGCTTTGACTCGGTGGCTAACCTGAACTACGACTGCAAGTAACTCTTTTGAGGTGGCGCACACGAGTCCACATATTCACCATATCAATACACCACTATGGATCCGCTCCCGTCTCCCTACGAGAACGCCATCCATAACACTCACACTTATCTTGCGTATTTTAGAGTATCCACTTTCACTTGTCTATGAACTATGCAAGGGGTCCAAGTTTCCATATCCGAGGAATCCGGCTATTCGAATAGATGATGTTAACCCTGCAGGGGTGTACTTCTTCACACACGCTCCCGCCACTTACCGCCCTGTACACGTCATGTACCTCGGCAACCTTCAAGCGGAAGCCGGGCGAGGGAGTCGGCCACGACCTGACTAACCGAACAAGTCTCTAGTCCAGGTTTATCGCCTATTCAGGTTCCATCCACAAGGAGATCCGGCCGGGGTGTCGCTTACGGCCCCAAACGATGTGTGCAGGGTTCCCAAGCCCACCAACCGGGTGCCACTTGGTACACCGGGCCACTGTGCCTAGTCTGTCCCAAGCCCACCTGTACCGGGTGCCACTTGGTAGACTACTAACACTACCTACAAACACCAGAAACTAGTTGCAACTCCTGGACAGAGATCATGTTGATTAATAAGTCGAGAGGGGCACTTAAGCATTCCAATGTGTGGTAGTAGCTGGTCATGGATCACAAACACAGAACTCAGTTCCTGAGGACGGCTGCAATGAGACAACCCACCATGTACTCCTACATGGCCTCTCACCGCTACCTTTACCAAATCGTGTTCACACACTTAGCTCACACACAGTAGGACATGTTCACACACCTCTGATTCATCCCCGACGAATCAGACCTGACTCAACTCTAAGCAGTAGCAGGCATGACAAACAAGCATGAATGAGTAGGCACATCAGGGCTCAAACAACTCCTACTCATGCTAGTGAGTTTCATCTATTTACTGTGGCAATGACAGGTCATGCAAAGGATAAAGGGGTTCAGCTACCGCAGCAAGTAACAAATATGTCGTTGTTGTCCTAATGCAGTAAAAGAGAGCAGGAGCGAGAGAGTGGGATTTTATCGGAATGAACAAGGGGGTTTTGCTTGCCTAGCACTTCTTAAGATAATATAGCTCTTCATCGGTGTCATCGATCACATCGTCGGTACACGTCTATCGAGAGGGGACAATTACCGGCAACACAGAAGAAACACAATCAATGCAATGCACAATATGATGCATGCTATGACATGGCAATATGAATGTGTTTTGGGCTAATGCACCTAAAACCAGATTAAATGAAGTTGGTTTGAATCCAAGATTCAAATTCAAACTCCATATGTGGTTATTTAAATGTCATTCACTTCATTTGCCCTAAACAGTAGTGATAAGTTGTTCTAACATGCATGAAAATGGTACAGGTGGATTCCTTGAATTTTTCTGATAATTTTTCATATATAAATTAGTTAATTTGGAGTTACGGTTAATTTTCTATGATTTATTGAAGTTTAGAATATATTCTGGAATTATTAAATCATTTAAGATTTTTTTAAAATTCCAGAAAGGAATTATTGCGTCAGCATGACGTTGGCATGATGTCACAGGTCAACAGGGGCTGGTCCGGTCAAACCTGACGTGTGGGGACCACACGTCAGTGACACAGTTAACTAACCTAAGTTTAATTAGAGCCTGGGCCCACATGTCAGTGTCAGCATGGTGCCGTGCTCGGTTTCGAGCCTTGCTGGCTGCAGTGACGGCGGCGACATCGCCGGCGGCGTGGGGTTCTCGGCTCGTTGTGAACGGCGGCTAGAGAGGGGGGTAGGGCACGGGGAGAGGGGGAATCGGGTCAAGGGCTCACCGCGGAGCTGCAGGGAGGGTTAGTGGGCTCGGGGGCGCGCCGGAGTGGCCGAATCGACGGAGAAGGGCGCCGGGGCCGAAGCTTGAAGACGATGGCGATGGCGGCTGCTCGGGGCCCTTCTGGTCGCGTGAGACGACGAGGAGGACGGGGGCGGAACAGCGGAGCTTTGGGAGGCGTCGGGGAGGCGAAACGGTGGCTGTGGTCGCGCGAGCGTTGGTCGGCGGCGACGGGCTCCATTCGGGTGAGGAGAAC
>NW_025225635.1:59818-64913 GCF_018294505.1 Triticum aestivum | reverse complement strand
AGGAGGGGGAGAGTGTTCTAGGGAGAGGATGAGGATGCGGGAGAGTGAGGGAGAAGTGAGAGGGGGTCGGGGGCTGCGTGGTGTCGCGGGAGGGACCAGGGGAGGAGGAGGCAGCCAGGCAGGGAGGAGGTGGCCGGGGCGCGTGGCCGCGCGCGCCGGGCGCGTGCCCGTCCTCCTGGCAGAGGAGGAAGGCGACAGGGGGGTAGCGGTGGCGGGCTGGGCCACTGGGGGAGCTGGGCCGGCTGGGCTGAACAGGTAAGCGCCAGGTAAGCTTTGCTCTTTTTATTTTTTTCTCTCTGTTTTGTTTTTCTTTTATTTAATTCTTTTGCCACTGTTTTGAATTAAAAATAATAATTCAAACAATGCCAAAGCTCCTCTGAATATTTTTATTTTGCTATATGGACTTTTCCAAAAGCTCATAAAATATTTCAGGGGTATTTGAAATTATATTCTAGTTATATGAATATAATTCAAATTCAAATAGCTAATGATTTAAATCCAAAGTCCCAAAAATAATTCCTTAAAAATGTTCAATATTTGGTTGGGACCAGAACCCTTACCAAAAATTATCAAACATTTAAGAAGAGCATTTTGGAGCAATGAATGAGATTTCTAGGGTTTTTGCCCCTCTTTTATTTAAGTTTTTGAGGCTTCCAAAATTCCCTCAGTTCAAATTTTCAGAATTTAAACATGATGCACACATGAGCTAGCCTAGAGCACTACCAGCATCTAGGGATGTGACAACCCTCTGCTCTTTTGCACATTCCATGTGGGTGAAATGATGATACCATGCCAAGTTTCAACCTTTTTAGAGTTCATTGTGTAGTGATTTTCAATTTCATGATCATTTAGCTCTCTAAACAAATCAGTAAATGACTGAAAATAGCAAATGATGTTAGAAAGTGTTGAAATTTTATGACGTCGCTTTGAATGGTGCATAGGAACACAAAAAAAAGTGTGTAGTTCAAATAAGTATAAAAAAATGAAGTGCCCGTGTAACAGATGAGTTCTCGTCCAAAACCCTGATACTCCGAAAGAGATTGCCCTGTTTGTACGCGAAGTGCGTCAAGTTTTTGCCGTAACCCTCTCTACTCTTTTTCACATGCCATGTGGGTGAAATGATGATACCATTCCAAGTTTCAACCTTTTCAGAGTTCATTTTGTAGTGATTTTCAATTTCACGGTCATTTATTCTCTAAACAAACAGGTCAATGACTGAAAAATAGCAAATGAGGTCAGAACATGTTGAAAATTGATGACCTCGCTTTGGATGGTGCATACGGAACGCAAAAAAGTCTGGAGTTCAAATAAGTTTAAAAAATGAAGTACCCATGTAACAGAAGAGTTCTCGTCCGAAACCCTGATACTCCGAAAGAGATTGCATAGTTTGTACACGAAGTGCGTCTAGTTTTTGCCGTAACCCTCTCTACTATTTTGCACATGCTATGTGGGTGAATGACGATACCATGCCAAGTTTCAACATTTTCAGAGTTCAATTTGTAGTGATTTTCAATTTCACGGTCATTTAGCTCTCTAAACAAATCGGTAAATGACTGAAAAATAGCAAATGATGTTAGAAAGTGTTGATATTTTATGACGTCGCTTTGAATGGTGCATAAGAACGCAAAAAAGTCTGGACTTCAAATAAGTTTAAAAAAATGAAGTCCCGTGTACCAGATGAGTTCTCGTCCGAAACCCTGATACTCCGAAAGAGATTGCCCAGTTTGTACGTGAAGTGCGTCCAGTGTTTGCCGTAACCCTCTCTACTCTTTTTCACATGCCATGTGGGTGAAATGATGATACCATTCCAAGTTTCAACCTTTTCAGAGTTCATTTTGTAGTGATTTTCAATTTCACGGTCATTTAGTTCTCTAAACAAACAGGTAAATGACTGAAAAATAGCAAATGAGGTCAGAACATGTTGAAAATTAATGACCTCGCTTTGAATGGTGCATACGGAATGCAAAAAAGTCTGGAGTTCAAATAAGTTTTAAAAAATGAAGTGCCCATGTAACAGATGAGTTCTCATCCGAAACCCTGATACTCCAAAAGAGATTGCCCAGTTTGTACACGAAGTGCGTCCAGTTCTACTATTTTGCACATGTTATGTGGGTGAATGACGATGCCATGCCAAGTTTCAACATTTTCAGAGTTCAATTTGTAGTGATTTTCAATTTCACGGTCATTTAGCTCTCTAAAAAAATTGGTAAATGACTGAAAAATAGCAAATGATGTTAGAAAGTGTTGAAAATTGATGACGTCTCTTTGAATGGTGCATAGGAATGCAAATAAAAGTCTGGAGTTCAAATAAGTTTAAAAAAATGAAGTGCCCGTGTAACAGATGAGTTCTCGTTCGAAACCCTGATACTCCGAAAGAGATTGTCCAGTTTGTACATGAAGTGTGTCCAGTTTTTGTCATAACCCTCTACTCTTTTGCACATTCCATGTGGGTGAACTGATGATACCATGCCAAGTTCCATCCTTTCAAGAGTTCATTGTGTAGTGATTTTCAATTTCACAGTCATTTAGCTCTCTAAATAAATCCGTAAATGACTGAAAATAGCAAATGATGCTAGAATGTTTTGAAAATTGATGACATCGCATTGAATGGTGCATGCGGAATGCAAAAAAAGTCTGGTGTTCAAATAATTTAAAAAAAATGAAGTGCCCGTGTAACAGATGAGTTCTCATCCGAAACCCTGATATTCCGAAAGAGATTGCCCAGTTTGTACGTGAAGTGCGTCCAGTTTTTGCCGTAACCCTCTCTACTCTTTTTCACATGCCACGTGGGTGAAATAATGATACCATGCCAAGTTTCAACCTTTTCAGAGTTAATTTTGTAGTGATTTTCAATTTCACTGTCATTTAGCTCTCTAATCAAAATGGGTAAATGACTGAAAAAAGCAAATCATGTCAGAACGTGTTGAAAATTGATGACCTCGCTTTGAATGGTGCATACGGAACGCAAAAAAAGTCTGGAGTTCAAATAAGTTTAAAAAAAATGAAGTGCCCGTGTAACAGATGAGTTCTCGTCCTAAACCCTGATATTCTCCGAAAGAGATTGCCCAGTTTGTACACGAAGTGCGTCTAGTTTTTGCCGTAACCCTCTCTACTCTTTTTCACATGCTATGTGGGTGAAATGATGATACCATGCCAAGTTTCAACCTTTTCAGAGTTCATTTTGTAGTGATTTTCAATTTCACGGACGTTTAGCTCTCTAAACAAATAGGTAAATGACTGAAAATAGCAAATGATGTCAGAACGTGTTGAAAATTGATGACCTTGCTTTGAATGGTGCATACGGAATGCAAAAAAAGTCTGGAGTTCAAATAAGTTTAAAAAATGAAGTGCCCGTGTAACCGATGAGTTCTGGTCCGAAACACTGATACTCCGAAAGAGATTGTCCAGTTTGTACACGAAGTGCGTCCAGTTTTTTTCTGTAACCTTCTGTACTCTTTTTCACATGCCATGTGGGTGAAATGATGATACCATGCCAAGTTTCAACCTTTTCAGAGTTCATTTCGTAGTGATTTTTCAATTTCACGGTCATTTAGCTCTCTAAACAAATAGGTAAATGACTAAAAAATAGCAAATGATATCAGCACGTGTTGAAAATTGATGGCTTCGCTTTGAACGGTGCATACGGAACGCAAAAAAAGTCTGGAGTTCAAATAAATTTAATAAAATGAAGTGCCCGTGTAACAGATGAGTTCTCGTTCGAAACCCTGATACTCCGAAAGAGATTGTCCAGTTTGTACACGAAGTGTGTCCATTTTTTGCCGTAACCCTCTACTCTTTTGCACATTCCATGTGCGTGAAATGATGATACCATGCCAAGTTTCAACCTTTTTAGAGTTCATTGTGTAGTGATTTTCAATTTCACGATCATTTAGCTCTCTAAACAAATCGGTAAATGACTGAAAATAGCAAATGATGTTAGAGAGTGTTGGAATTTTATGACGTCGCTTTGAATGGTGCATAGGAACACAAAAAAAGTGTGCAGTTCAAATAAGTTTTAAAAAATGAAGTGCCCGTGTAACAGATGAGTTCTCGTCCGAATCCCTGATACTCCAAAAGAGATTGCCCAGTTTGTACACGAAGTGCGTCCAGTTTTTTCCGTAACCCTCTCTACTCTTTTTCACATGCCATGTGGGTGAAATGCTGATACCATGCCAAGTTTCAACCTTTTCAGAGTTCATTATGTAGTGATTTTCAATTTCACAGACATTTATCTCTCTAAACAAATAGGTAAATGACTGAAAAATAGCAAATGATGTCAGAACATGTTGAAAATTGATGACGTCTCTTTGAATGGTGCATACGGAACGCAAAAAAGTTTGGAGTTCAAATAAGTTTAAAAAAATGAAGTGCCCGTGTAACAGATGAGTTCTCGTCCGAAACCGTGATACTCCGAAAGAGATTGCCTAGTTTGTACACGAAGTGCGTCTAGTTTTTGCCGTAACCCTCTCTACTATTTTGCACATGCTATGTGGGTGAATGACGATACCATGCCAAGTTTCAACATTTTCAGAGTTCAATTTGTAGTGATTTTCAATTTCACGGTTATTTAGCTCTCTAAACAAATCGGTAAATGACTGAAAAATAGCAAATGATGTTAGAAAGTGTTGAAATTTTATGACGTCGCTTTGAATGGTGCATAGGAACGCAAAAAAGTCTGGAGTTCAAATAAGTTTAAAAAAATGAAGTCCCGTGTACAAGATGAGTTCTCGTCCAAAACCCTGATACTCCGAAAGAGATTGCCCAGTTTGTATGCGAAGTGCGTCCAGTTTTTGCCGTAACCCTCTCTACTCTTTTTCACATGCCATGTTGGTGAACTGATGATACCATGCCAAGTTTCAACCTTTTCAGAGTTCATTTTCTAGTGATTTTCAATTTCATAGACATTTTTTCTCTCTAAACAAATAGGTAAATGACTGAAAAATAGCAAATGATGTCAGAACATGTTGAAAATGGATGACGTCTCTTTGAATGGTGCATACGGAACGCAAAAAAGTTTAAAAAAATGAAGTGCCCGTGTAACAGATGAGTTCTTGTTTGAAACCCTGATACTCCGAAAGAGATTGCCCAGTTTGTA
>NW_025225635.1:57581-59472 GCF_018294505.1 Triticum aestivum | reverse complement strand
CAACCTTTTCCGAGTTCATTTTGTTGTGATTTTCAATTTCACGATCATTTAGCTCTCTAAACAAATATCTAAATGACTGAAAAATAGCAAATGATGTCAGAACGTGTTGAAAATTGATGACCTCGCTTTGAATGGTTCATACGCAATGCAAAAAAGTCTGGAGTTTAAATAAGTTAAAAAAATGAAGTGCCCGTGTAACAGATGAGTTCTCGTCCGAAACCCTGATACTCCGAAAGAGATTGCCTAGTTTGTACACGAAGTGCGTCCAGTTTTTGCCGTAACCCTCTCTACTCTTTTTCACATGCCATGTGGGTGAAATGATGATACCATGCCAAGTTTCAACCTTTTCAGAGTTCATTTTGTAGTGATTTTCAATTTCACGGACATTTAGCTCACTAAACAAATAGGTAAATGACTGAAAAATAGAAAATGATGTCAGAACGTGTTGAAAATTGAGGACCTCGCTTTGAATGGTGGATACGGAATGAAAAAAAGTCTGGAGTTCAAATAAGTTTAAAAAAATGAAGTGCCCGTGTAACCGATGAGTTCTCGTCCGAAACCCTGATACTCCGAAAGAGATTGTCCAGTTTGTACACGAAGTGCGTCCAGTTTTTTTCCGTAATTCTCTCTACTATTTTGCACATGCCATGTGGGTGAAATGATGTTACCATGCCAAGTTTCAACATTTTCAGAGTTCATTTTGTAGTGATTTTCAATTTCACAGTCATTTAGCTCTCTAAATAAATTGGTAAATGACTAAAAATAGCAAATGATGTTAGAAAGTGTTGAAAATTGATGACGTCGCTTTGAATGGTGCATACGGAACGCAAAAAAAGTCTGGAGTTCGAATAAGTTGTAAAAAATGAAGTGCCCGTGTAACAGATGAGTTCTCGTCCGAAACCATGATACTCCAAAAGAGATTTTCCAGTTTGTACATGAAGTGCGTCCAGTTTTTGCCGTAACCCTCTCTACTATTTTGCACATGCTATGTGGGTCAATGACGATACCATGCCAAGTTTCAACATTTTCAGAGTTCAATTTGTAGTGATTTTCAATTTCACGGTCATTTAGCTCTCTAAACAAATTGGTAAATGACTAAAAAATAGCAAATGATGTTAGAAAGTGTTGAAAATTGATGACGTCTCTTTGAATGGTGCATAGGAACGCAAAAAATAATAGGAGTTCAAATAAGTTTAAAAAAATGAAGTGCCCGTGTAACAGAAGAGTTCTCGTCCGAAACCCTGATACTCCGAAAGAGATTGCCTAGTTTGTACACGAAGTGCGTCTAGTTTTTGCCGTAACCCTCTCTACTATTTTGCACATGCTATGTTGGTGAATGATGATACCATGCCAAGTTTCAACATTTTCAGAGTTTAATTTGTAGTGATTTTCAATTTCACGGTCATTTAGCTCTCTAAACAAATCGGTAAATGACTGAAAAATAGCAAATGATGTCAGAACATGTTGAAAATGGATGACGTCTCTTTGAATGGTGCATACGGAACGCAAAAAAGTTTGGAGTTCAAATAAGTTTAAAAAAATGAAGTGCCCGTGTAACAGATGAGTTCTCGTTTGAAACCCTGATACTCCGAAAGAGATTGCCCAGTTTGTACACGAAGTGCGTCCAGTTTTTGTTGTAACCCTCTCTACTCTTTTTCACATGCCATGTGGGTGAAACGATGATACCATGCCAAGTTTCAACCTTTTCCGAGTTCATTTTGCAGTGATTCTCAATTTCACGGTCATTTAGCTCTCTAAACAAATAGGTAAATGACTGAAAAATAGCAAATGATGTCAGAACGTGTTGAAAATTGATGACCTCCCTTTGAATGGTTCACACGGAACGCAAAAAAAGTCTGGAGTTTAAATAAGTTTAAAAAAAATGAAGTGC
>NW_025225635.1:55371-57159 GCF_018294505.1 Triticum aestivum | reverse complement strand
AATTGATGACCTCGCTTTGAATGGTGCATACGGAACGAAAAAAAAGTCTAGAGTTCAAATAAGTTTAAAAAAATGTAGTGCCATGTAACCGATGAGTTCTCGTCCGAAACCCTGATACTCCGAAAGAGATTGTCCAGTTTGTACACGAAGTGCGTCCAGTTTTTTCCGTAACCCTCTCTACTATCTTGCACATGCCATGTGGGTGAAATGATGTTACCATGCCAAGTTTCAACCTTTTCAGAGTTCATTTTGTAGTGATTTTCAATTTCACAGTCATCTAGCTCTCTAAATAAATTGGTAAATGACTGAAAATAGCAAATGATGTTAGAAAGTGTTGAAAATTGATGACGTCGCTTTGAATGGTGCATACGGAACGCAAAGAAAGTCTGGAGTTCGAATAAGTTTTAAAAAATGAAGTGCCCGTGTAACAGATGAGTTCTCGTCCGAAACCCTGATACTCCAAAAGAGATTTTCCAGTTTGTACACGAAGTGCGTCCAGTTTTTGCCGTAACCCTCTCTACTATTTTGCACATGCTATGTGGGTCAATGACGATACCATGCCAAGTTTCAACATTTTCAGAGTTCAATTTGTAGTGATTTTCAATTTCACGGTCACTTAGCTCTCTAAACAAATTGGTAAATGACTGAAAAATAGCAAATGATGTTAGAAAGTGTTGAAAATTGGTGACGTCTCTTTGAATGGTGCATAGGAACGCAAAAAATAACAGGAGTTCGAATAAGTTTAAAAAAATGAAGTGCCCGTGTAACAGAAGAGTTCTCGTCTGAAACCCTGATACTTTGAAAGAGATTGCCTAGTTTGTACACGAAGTGCGTCTAGTTTTTGCCGTAACCATCTCTACTATTTTGCACATGCTATGTGGGTGAATGACGATACCATGCCAAGTTTCAACATTTTCAGAGTTCAATTTGTAGTGATTTTAAATTTCACGGTCATTTAGCTCTCTAAACAAATCGGTAAATGACTGAAAAATAGCAAATGATGTCAGAAAGTGTTGAAATTTTATGACGTTGCTTTGAATGGTGAATAGGAATGCAAAAAAAGTATGGTGTTCAAATAAGTTTAAAAAAATGAAGTGCCCGTGTAACAGATGAGTTCTCGTCCGAAACCCTGATATTTCGAAAGAGATTGCCCAGTTTGTACGCGAAGTGCCTCCAGTTTTTGCCGTAACCCTCTCTACTCTTTTTCACATGCCACGTGGGTGAAATAATGATACCATGCCAAGTTTCAACCTTTTCGGAGTTCATTTTGTAGTGATTTTCAATTTAACGGTCATTTAGCTCTCTAAACAAATAGGTAAATGACTGAAAAATAGAAAATGATGTCAGAACGTGTTGAAAATTGATGACTCGCTTTGAATGGTGCATACGGAACTAAAAAAAGTCTGGAGTTCAAATAAGTTTAAAAAAATGAAGTGCCCGTGTAACCGATGAGTTCTCGTCCGAAACCTTGATACTCCGAAAGAGATTGTCCAGTTTGTACACGATGTGCGTCCAGTTTTTTTCCGTAACCCTCTCTACTATTTTGCACATGCCATGTGGGTGAAATGATGTTACCATGCCAAGTTTCAACATGTTCAGAGTTCATTTTGTAGTGATTTTCAATTTCACAGTCATTTAGCTCTCTAAATAAATTGGTAAATGACTGAAAATAGCAAATGATGTTAGAAAGTGTTGAAAATTGATGACATCGCTTTGAATGGTGCATACGGAACGCAAAAAAAGTCTGGAGTTCGAATAAGTTTTAAAAAATGAAGTGCCCGTGTAACA
>NW_025225635.1:53971-55064 GCF_018294505.1 Triticum aestivum | reverse complement strand
TTGGTAAATGACTGAAAAATAGCAAATGATGTTAGAAAGTGTTGAAAATTGATGACGTCTCTTTGAATGGTGCATAGGAACGCAAAAAATAACGGGAGTTCAAATAAGTTTAAAAAAATGAAGTGCCCGTGTAACAGAAGAGTTCTCGTCCGAAACCCTGATACTCCGAAAGAGATTGCCTAGTTTGTACATGAAGTGCGTCTAGTTTTTGCCGTAACCCTCTCTATTATTTTGCACATGCTATGTGGGTGAATGGAGATACCATGCCAAGTTTCAACATTTTCAGAGTTCAATTTGTAGTGATTTTCAATTTCACGGTCATTTAGCTCTCTAAACAAATCGGTAAATGACTGAAAAATAGCAAATGATGTCAGAAAGTGTTCAAATTTTATGACGTTGCTTTGAATGGTGAATAGGAATGCAAAAAAAGTCTGGTGTTCAAATAAGTTTAAAAAAATGAAGTGCCCGTGTAACAGATGAGTTCTTGTCCGAAACCCTGATATTCCGAAAGAGATTGCCCAGTTTGTACGCGAAGTGCCTCCAGTTTTTACCGTAACCCTCTCTACTCTTTTTCACATACCACGTGGGTGAAATAATGATACCATGCCAAGTTTCAACCTTTTCAGAGTTCATTTTGTTGTGATTTTCAATTTCACGGTCATTTAGCTCTCTAAACAAATAGGTAAATGACTGAAAAATAGCAAATCATGTCAGAACGTGTTGAAAATTGATGACCTCGCTTTGAATGGTGCATACGGAACGCAAAAAAAGTCTAGAGTTCAAATAAGTTTTAAAAAATGAAGTGCCCGTGTAACAGATGAGTTCTCGTCCTAAACCTTGATACTCCGAAAGAGATTGCCCAGTTTGTACACGAAGTGCGTCTAGTTTTTGCCGTAACCCTATCTACTCTTTTTCACATGCCATGTGGGTGAAATGATGATACCATGCCAAGTTTCAACCTTTTCAGAGTTCATTTTGTAGTGATTTTCAATTTCACGGACATTTAGCTCTCTAAACAAATAGGTAAATGACTGAAAAATAGCAAATGATGTCAGAACGTGTTGAAAATTGATGACCTCGCTTTGAATGGTGC
>NW_025225635.1:49350-53640 GCF_018294505.1 Triticum aestivum | reverse complement strand
GTGGCTGATATTATGATACCATGCCAAGTTTCAACCTTTTCAGAGTTCATTTTGTAGTGATTTTTCAATTTCACGGTCATTTAGCTCTCTAAACAAATAGGTAAATGACTAAAAAATAGCAAATGATGTCAGCACGTGTTGAAAATTGATGGCCTCGCTTTGAATGGTGCATACGGAACACAAAAAAGTCTGGAGTTCTAATAAGTTTAAAACAATGAAGTGCCCGTGTAACCGATGAGTTCTCGTCCGAAACCCTGATACTCTGAAAGAGATTATACAGTTTGTACACAAAGTGCGTCCAGTTTTTTTCTGTAACCCTCTCTACTCTTTTTCACATGCCACGTGGGTGAAATAATGATACCATGTTAAGTTTCAACCTTTTCAGAGTTCATTTTGTAGTGATTTTCAATTTCACGGTCATTTAGCTCTCTAAACAAATAGGTAAATGACTGAAAAATAGCAAATCATGTCAGAACGTGTTGAAAATTGATGACCTCGCTTTGAATGGTGCATACGGAACGCAAAAAAAGTCTGGAGTTCAAATAAGTTTAAAAAAATGAAGTGCCCGTGTAACAGATGAGTTCTCGTCCTAAACCCTGATACTCCGAAAGAGATTGCCCAGTTTGTACACGAAGTGCGTCTAGTTTTTGCCGTAACCCTCTCTACTCTTTTTCACATGCCATGTGTGTGAAATGATGATACCATGCCAAGTTTCAACCTTTTCAGAGTTCATTTTGTAGTGATTTTCAATTTCACAGTCATTTAGCTCTCTAAATAAATTGGTAAATGACTGAAAATAGCAAATGATGTCAGAAAGTGTTGAAAATTGATGACGTCACTTTGAATGGTGCATACGGAACGCAAAAAAAGTCTGGAGTTCGAATAAGTTTTAAAAAATGAAGTGCCCGTGTAACAGATGAGTTCTCGTCCGAAACCCTGATACTCCAAAAGAGATTTTCCAGTTTGTACATGAAGTGCGTCTAGTTTTTGCCGTAACCCTCTCTACTATTTTGCACATGCTATGTGGGTCAATGACGATACCATGCCAAGTTTCAACATTTTCAGAGTTCAATTTGTAGTGATTTTCAATTTCACGGTCATTTAGCTCTCTAAACAAATCGGTACATGACTAAAAAATAGCAAATGATGTTAGAAAGTGTTGAAAATTGATGACGTCTCTTTGAATGGTGCGTAGGAACGCAAAAAATAACAGGAGTTCAAATAAGTTTAGAAAAATGAAGTGCCCGTGTAACAGAAGAGTTCTCGTCCGAAACCCTGATACTCCGAAAGAGATTGCCTAGTTTGTACACGAAGTGCGTCTAGTTTTTGCGGTAACCCTCTCTAAATTTTGCACATGCTATGTGGGTGAATGACGATACGATGCCAAGTTTCAACATTTTCAGAGTTCAATTTGTAGTGATTTTCAATTTCACGGTCATTTAGCTCTCTAAACAAATCGGTAAATGACTGAAAAATAGCAAATGATGTCAGAAAGTGTTGAAATTTTATGACGTTGCTTTGAATGGTGAATAGGAATGCAAAAAAAGTCTGGTGTTCAAATAAGTTTAAAAAAATGAAGTGCCCGTGTAACAGATGAGTTCTCGTCCGAAACCCTGATATTCCGAAAGAGATTGCCCAGTTTGTACGCGAAGTGCCTCCAGTTTTTGCCGTAACCCTCTCTACTCTTTTTCACATGCCACGTGGGTGAAATAATGATACCATGCCAAGTTTCAACCTTTTCAGAGTTCATTTTGTAGTGATTTTCAATTTCACGGTCATTTAGCTCTCTAAACAAATAGGTAAATGACTGAAAATAGCAAATCATGTCGGAACGTGTTGAAAATTGATGACCTCGCTTTGAATGGTGCATACGGAACGCAAAAAAAGTCTAGAGTTCAAATAAGTTTAAAAAAATGAAGTGCCCGTGTAACAGATGAGTTCTCATCCTAAACCCTGATACTCCGAAAGAGATTGCCCAGTTTGTACACGAAGTGCGTCTAGTTTTTGCCGTAACCCTCTCTACTCTTTTTCAAATGCCATGTGGGTGAAATGATGATACCATTCCAAGTTTCAACCTTTTCAGAGTTCATTTTGTTGTGATTTTCAATTTCACGGACATTTAGCTCTCTAAACAAATAGGTAAATGACTGAAAAATAGCAAATGATGTCAGAACGTGTTGAAAATTGATGACCTCGCTTTGAATGGTGCATACGGAACACAAAAAAAAGTCTGGAGTTCTAATAAGTTAAAAAAATGAAGTGCCCGTGTAACCGATGAGTTCTCGTCCGAAACCCTGATACTCTGAAAGAGATTGTCCAGTTTGTACATGAAGTGCATCCAGTTTTTTTCTGTAACCCTCTCTACTCTTTTTCACATGCCATGTGGGGTGAAATGATGATACCATGCCTAGTTTCAACCTTTTCAGAGTTCATTTTGTAGTGATTTTTCAATTTCATGGTCATTTAGCTCTCTAAACAAATAGGTAAATGACTAAAAAATAGCAAATGATGTCGGCACGTGTTGAAAATTGATGGCCTCGCTTTGAATGGTGCATACGGAACACAAAAAAAGTCTGGAGTTCCAATAAGTTTAAAAAAATGAAGTGCCCGTGTAACCGATGAGTTCTCGTCCGAAACCCTGATACTCTGAAAGAGATTGTCCAGTTTGTACACGAAGTGCATCCAATTTTTTTCCGTAACCCTCTCTACTCTTTTTCACATGCCACGTGGGTGAAATAATGATACCATGCCAAGTTTCAACCTTTTCAGAGTTCATTTTGTAGTGATTTTCAATTTCACGGTCATTTAGCTCTCTAAACAAATAGGTAAATGACTGAAAAATAGCAAATCATGTCAGAACATGTTGAAAATTGATGACCTCGCTTTGAATGGTGCATACGGAACGAAAAAAAAGTCTGGAGTTCAAATAAGTTTAAAAAAATGAAGTGCCCGTGTAACCGATGAGTTCTCGTCCGAAACCCTGATACTCCGAAAGAGATTGTCCATTTTGTACACGAAGTGCGTCCAGTTTTTTTCCGTAACCCTCTTCACTATTTTGCACATGCCATGTGGGTGAAATGATGTCACCATGCCAAGTTTCAACATGTTCAGAGTTCATTTTGTAGTGATTTTCAATTTCACAGTCATTTAGCTCTCTAAATAAATTGGTAAATGACTGAAAATAGCAAATGATGTTAGAAAGTGTTGAAAATTTATGACGTCGCTTTGAATGGTGCATACAGAACGCAAAAAAAGTCTGGAGTTCGAATAAGTTGTAAAAAATGAAGTGCCCGTGTAACAGATGAGTTCTCGTCCGAAGCCCTGATACTCCAAAAGAGATTTTCCAGTTTGTACATGAAGTGCGTCCAGTTTTTGCCGTAACCCTCTATACTATTTTGCACATGCTATGTGGGTCAATGACGATACCATGCCAAGTTTCAACATTTTCAGAGTTCAATTTGTAGTGATTTTCAATTTCACGGTCATTTAGCTCTCTAAACAAATTGGTAAATGACTGAAAAATAGCAAATGATGTTAGAAAGTGTTGAAAATTGATGACGTCTCTTTGAATGGTGCATAGGAACGCAAAAAATAACAGGAGTTCAAATAAGTTTAAAAAAATGAAGTGCCCGTGTAACAGAAGAGTTCTCGTCCGAAACCCTGATACTCCGAACGAGATTGCCTAGTTTGTACACGAAGTGCGTCTAGTTTTTGCCGTAACCCTCTCTACTATTTTGCACATGCTATGTGGGTGAATGATGATACCATGCCAAGTTTCAACATTTTCAGAGTTCAATTTGTAGTGATTTTCAATTTCACGGTCATTTAGCTCTCTAAACAAATCGGTAAATGACTGAAAAATAGCAAATAATGTCAGAAAGTGTTGAAATTTTATGACGTTGCTTTGAATGGTGAATAGGAATGCAAAAAAAGTCTGGTGTTCAAATAAGTTTAAAAAAATGAAGTGCCCGTGTAACAGATGAGTTCTCGTCCGAAACCCTGATATTCCGAAAGAGATTGCCCAGTTTGTACGCGAAGTGCCTCCAGTTTTTGCCGTAACCCTCTCTACTCTTTTTCACATGCCACGTGGGTGAAATAATAATACCATGCCAAGTTTCAACCTTTTCAGAGTTCATTTTGCAGTGATTTTCAATTTCACGGTCATTTAGCTCTCTAAACAAATAGGTAAATGACTGAAAAATAGCAAATCATGTCAGAACGTGTTGAAAATTGATGACCTCGCTTTGAATGGTGCATACGGAATGCAAAAAAAGTCTGGAGTTCAAATAA